>NW_026453486.1:0-16576 GCF_025200985.1 Drosophila gunungcola
TGGGAGCTATATGATATAGCCAAATTGATGAAATTTAAACCGTTACTCTAAAATATTTAACCATTACTATATGTCCAAATAACTAAAAAAATATTTAAAAACAGCAAAGTTATAATTTTTTTTATTTATTTTTTCGATTGTTCCTATGGGAGCTATATGCTTTAGTCGTCCGATCTGGCTCGTTCCGACGTATATACTACCTGCAATAGAAAGAAAACTTTTGGGAAAGTTTCATTCAGATAGCTTTAAAACGAGAGACTAGTTTGCGTAGAAACGGGCGGACAGACGGACAGACTGACAGACGGACATGGCTAGATCGACTCGCCTAGTGATACTGATCAAGAATATATATACTTTATAGGGTCGGACATGTCTCCTTCACTGCGTTGCAGACTTCTGACTGAAATTATAATACCCTCTGCAATGGTATAAAAATTTATCTTTCTATGTTTTAAAAATGTAACTTTCTATCTCGTCACCCGCCGTCTCTCTAGACGTCAATTACGGGACATAAATTAATTTTGTTTTACTTAACTCCAGATTGCCAACCTTCTAGTACATTTACTACGTACTCCTGCGTGCCAACAAATGCACCGTCAATAATAAAATTACATTCCCCTTTTGCTGTCCTTACGATAAAGTCGCTCATCCAGGCTCTATGCAAAGCCCACATCAGGCCCCAAATTTGTGACCGCTTAAAACATATCATTGGTCTACTCTAGGCCTGACCATGGAGCAGACTTTTGGTAGCAGAGATGTCAGCATTTATGCGCCAAACACATCTAAAGTTTCAGGATCTGCATACAAACTTTATGGATATTCCAGCTCAGTTTAAAGCTATGGAAACCCGGTTTAAAAGCCTTAAACTTCTATCAGTATCACCTAAACGTAAGAAGAAGTAGTAGTAGTAGTATCTGGAGGAAAAACTGAACTCTGCGCCTAGTCATTGCATTGCCATTGCTGGTATAGCCGTAGCCGGGAACAAAAGGTCCATGAATTCCCAACCTTCACCTTCCTGTAATGTACAAGTTTAAGTACCAACAATGCCCATCACGGGCGTTGCACCTCGAAACCTTTTCACTTACGCTTGACTCCGGGTGCTACTTCAGATGATGCTAAATCCCACTTGAGCAACTTTAAATGCTGCAAAATCAAATTTGTTGTCACCAAGTTCAACGTTAAGCAAAAGAGAGATATCTCGTCTTTTCTGACACCCTTCCATTTGGTCTGACCATATTATAACAATCCAGTATTTCAGTTCCAATTGCCGCCTTCACACGCTCAAAAAACTTCATTTCGGCGTTCACCATGCACTATCAAATGTACGCAGCTTTAATGCGAGCGCCAACCGCTTTTACTGATACTTGGTTAAATTCGTTATATGGAAGGAATTTTTTTTTTTGCCAATTCATAAAATAGCCAGCTCTGAGCCATACCTAATTTGTTTGAGCTGATATTAACTTTTCAGTTACATTATCAATGGTACTTATTAATGTCCCCATCTCAGCTTGGTTCACAGCAACAAATTTTCATGAACTAACGTCTTCGTCTTGAAGAATTTTAGTAATGCTTTTAACTCAGTTAATCATCTTCTGCTATTAAAAAGCTACCTCTGTTCCTCTTTTCAAATGAATTGAAACGTACTTGTCCAATCGCACACAAAAAGTCTAATTTACCAGTTGTATCTCCAAAAATGTCCTCATAACCTCCGGAGTGTCGCAAGGTAGTTACCTGGGTCCACTTCTCTTCCTCTTATTGATTCACCTGCATTACTTGAGTCTACTACTCTGATGTATGCTGATGATAGGCACATTAAAAGTACGGATTCGCAAATAACTACAATCCTGGTGCGCCTGTAATGATCTTAATTGCATCTAGCTTGCAGGACCGGAGAGCATTCAATAATATTATGTTTATATTTAAACTTTTTAATAACCAAGTTGACTGTAGTTCCTTACTAAGTAATGTCTAATTATACCCTTGCAGAGGGTATTATAATTTCAGTCAGAAGTTTGCAACGCAGTGAAGGAGACGTTTCCGACCCTATAAAGTATATATATTCTTGATCAGCATCACTAGTAGAGTCGATCTAGCCATGTCCTTCTGTCCGTCCGTCTGTCCGTCCGTCTGTCCGTCTGTCCGTCCGTTTATATGCAAACTAGTCTCTCAGTTTTAAGCTATCTGCATGAAACTTTCCCAAAAGTTAGCTTTCTATTGCAGGTAGTATATAAGTCGGAACGAGCCGGATCGGACGACTATAGCATATAGCTCCTATAGGAACAATCGGAAAAATAAATGAAAAAAATGATAACTTTGCTGTTTTTTAATTTTTTTTTAGTTCTTCGACATTTAGTAATGGTTTAATATTTTAGAATTATGGTTTAAATTTTATCAAAATCGGACCGACTATAGCATATAGCTCCCATAGGAACAATCGGAAAAATAAATGAAAAAAAAATTATAACTTTTCTGTTTTTTAATTTTTTTTTTAGTTCTTCGAGATATAGTAATGGTTAAATATTTCAGAATTACGGTTTAAATTTCATCAAAATCGGACGACTATAGAATATAGCTCCCATAGGAACAATCATAAAAATAAATAAAAAAAATTATAACTTTTCTGTTTTTTAATTTTTCTATAAGTTCTTCGACATATAGTAATGGATAAATATTTCAGAATTACGGTTAAAATTTCATCAAAATAGGACGACTATATCATATAGCTCCCATAGAAATAATAAAATTATATAAAATAACTACCTAATAATTGAGCTGCAAATCATCATTGCTTCAATGTTATTAGACATATACGCAAGTAAATCATAATTTTAATGTTTTCAAAAATATTTAATTCTTGCAATAGCTGCAAGGGTATATAAACTTCGGCTTGCCGAAGTTTGCTTCCTTTCTTGTTTTGTGTTCTTTTTGGAACTACTAGACAATTCCGCCCTATATTCCTTTTAATATGCAAGTCTAATTTTGGCTCTCACGATCCGTTTCGAATTCATTGTTCGGATTATAACGACCGTTCTATCTTCTAAATCATATGTTACTACCGATATGGACCATAAATAAAAAAAAATACCGTCCCGGCCCGGGGGACAGATTTTAATAAGGGTTTTTAGTGTCGACAGAAATTTGTTAACTGATGAAAAGAAACGCCCAAATAATAACATTAGTGTGATTCGTGTTCTATTCTTATCTATGGGTGGGAGAGCTATATTTTGACCCCCGCACAAGTCCTTTGTGCAGTGTGGGAAACATTCTAAGGGATAATACTTGGAGGCTCAAGTAGCCTGCACTCACAGATTAAAAGTGCTAACAACTGTACCCTTGGTTTATTTAACAGATCTTTAATTTTGGCTCTGGATCGATTGACAAACTGATATGCACAGAGCTAATAAAATCTTATAATCGGGATTATTATCTTATTTCATATATCCCGCGGAGTGCCTTGTTTATCCCTAACTTGAGAAACAGAACAGAAATCGCCTGATATCAGTTATAGTCAAAGACATTCTATGACCGCTCGCAGGAGGTCATTTTACATGTTATACGTATAAATATTTGCTTGACTCATATGGCTGCTCATATACTTATATTTTAACGTGTTCATATCTTAAAATCAATAAAATATAAGAAAAATAAATGAAAAAAAAATTAATGTACCTGCAAAACGTAACTTATGTGTCAAACATGGCACTGCATCAAACGCTACATGTGAACTTGAACTTTATTACGGCACAGCAAAAAGTTAACAACCCTACCACAAACGTTCTCTTTACAGCATCAAAGAAATTTGCAGATTTTGCTTACTCACCACAAAACGTAAGCAACCCCATATGGCACCCTTAAAATGCTAATTCTTTATACCGGAAATAGTATAAATCAGCAAAATGCCTTTTAACGAAATAATCCGGTGTATAATGAAAATCAGTGTACTATAACCTATCACCGAAAACGTCAATCCTTCGAAAAATCAGGTCAGTGGAATTGTCAACTTGATCCCGGAATTTAAACCATCGGACCGTATGGATAGGAACGGCGCACTGCACTGTTTAATGACTATTATTTGGGTCTTACCGAGTTCCATCGAAAATTTGTGCCAATGATTGTTTCTATTGACTTGTGTGTAAGGCAGAACAAGTCAGTGTTGATTGGTTATATGATCAGTGATGCTTTTTAGGCACATAATAAATTTCAGATAGGACATGCTAAGTTTTTTTCACAATCTAAAACAAAAATATTATTGGCGACTCGTGTTCCAATTTTGTAGGTACTGTACATCTGCCGAGAGTAGGTATCCTGGTAACAAACATAAAACTTTTGCTGTTTTAAAAGCGGTTCCGAACTTCACCATCTAAAACAAAAAAATGATTGGCGACTCGTGTGCCAATTTTGTAGGTACTGTACAGATGCCGGCGTTTTTAAAAATAACCGTCAGAGTTCTTCCATTCAATAACTTGAAATTGATTAGGTGATATTAGTGAGGAACACAAATATTGCAAATGAGAAGTAATAATGCGCTTAAATGCTTTAGGTATTTCAGACAATTAAGAAACACCTCTATAATTTATTTGCTTAATATCTTTTAAACGGATTGGGCGCGTAATTAAAGCCAAAATACAACAGTGCTCCTCCGGACCTAACAGCTCCAATATAAGGACATACATTTTTCGCACTTTCAGCTCCATTTCTCCGGAACCAAATGACTTTCTAAAACTCTTATGAATCCGCTACCATTCTATTTATTTATGAGGATCGGGCTATTCTTTTTGATTTCAAATATTGCGGCCATATCGTCACTACATGGACGGCCATCACCAATGATGATGTTTTTATGTGCTCCGCTTTAGGTTACAGCTCCACGTGCGTAACTTTGCAAAGATACAACTTTAATGCAGTGTGCCTGCGCACACGATATAAAAATACTAGTATAGCACAAATTTGATGAAAAAACCCTAAAACTTGGTCATGCGTTTTAAGTTCGAATTATTCTGGTTTAACAGCAGGGACAAAAACCAAAACTTTATTTGGTTTAGTTTTGATTCTTCGGTATAGAATTAACACCAATTCCTTAGTTTATTTTAAAGCTCACTTATTAATTGTAAACTACCGTTTTTTTTTTTGGGTATATGAAAAAGCTTTTTGTCAAAATGGGTGCCACGATCGCTGTTACCAAGACAACGCACCTTGTCACAAGTCGATGAAAACAATGACAAAAATGCATGAATTGGGCTAGGAATTGCTGCCGCACCCACCTCATTCTCCAGATCTGGCTCCCAGCATTTACTGGATCTTCACATAACTCAAAAGATTATCCGTGGTAAGAAATTTGACTCAAATAAGGCAGTAATCGCTAAAACTGAAGCATAATTTGAACACCTCGACAAATCGTTCTATAAAAAGGTATAGAAAGATTGAAAAAGCACCGGATTACTTGTATCGTCCTAAAAGAGGACTATGTAAATGAAGAAATGGAAATTGGCCGGAAAAAAAATGATTTAATATGTTAGACTCGTTGTACGAAGTTTTATCTCTTGTTTGTAGCTTCACTAGTTTAGAAGTTTGAAGAATAAAATCCTCTCTGATTCAATGTATGGAACCACTTTGTTTTAAAGTGTAAAACTAAAGATTTCCTGTCTCCAACGACGTGCTTCAATTTCAACGAAAATGGTCATATTGCCCGAGATTGTACCTTTGTAGCAACAACTGTTCTCAGGGTTATTGACCAAAGCCGCAGCTAGGTGATATATGTAAATGGTGCAGACATCGAAATTTTTAAAAGTGTATCATTGTTATGCGGTGTGGGTCAGAAAGAACCATCTAACATGTTTACTGATTAGTCCCAGGACGAAGAATCTGTGACCAAACTCAACACCAAAGTTCAAAGTCCACCAGATGGCGTAATAAAACCATTTCAGCAGACTTTATCTCGTTTGTCCGTAAACGAGGCAGAGGCAGTAAAAAGGCAAGTTGGTTGACCCAAGGAATAGTGCGTGAGTCAGCATCAAACAAAGCCAGCGGAGTCGTAGTAATTAGGCATAAGAAGTTTGTAGAAGTTTTCTACTACAGAAAACTGAACAGCAGAGGTTATTAAAAAGTAAAAAGTTTTTTCGATTCTTAACCCTCAGCGCACACACTGGGTGAATTTCACCCAGCGCGATTTTTCGTCGGTTCGGTATTTAAAAATGCGCCACCACGAAGCGCACACCGAGTTTCAGCTTCAGTGCCCCAAAATTCGTTGAAGGGGAAACATCGAAAGTTGCTCAGCGGGTGAATTTCACCCGCGTGCAAAATGTGTTTTAAATTCCACGTAAGTACAGACATCGTGTTTTATTGAAATTTTTATTGCGTTTTTACATGTGACATTTAATTGTTTTCATAGAAAAGGCGCCAATATGCCTACGCGGGCGAGAGTGCGCAGTTCGCATGAGGTAGAACAGCTTTTTGAGCAAGAAGAGCAATTGTCGTCGAGTAATGAATCATTCTCGGAAGACTTCCTCAAATTTACTCATTTAGTCGGAAACTACGAAGATAGGCCTGAAATGGACGACCAAAAGACTTTTCACTTGAGAACAAAATGTCTAAACAAAAAAGGTGCCAACTTTGTGCCACAAAGAAGGTGGAGAACTATCGATGGCACTATCGCCACTATCAATGGTTTAGCACAATCGAGCCACCATCGATGGCAGCAGACACATTCGATAGTGGCCCATCCACTATCGATGGTGCCATCGATAGTGCGCTTCTTACATCCCTAAAAAATTTGTTCGCGTATTTTCTGTGTCGGCGTCAAATGCAAAAACGAGGAAAAATTTAAAAACAAGAAACAATTAGTTAAATTAATATGGTTCTTTTTTTAAATCTAGGTATGTTTACTATATTATATACGTAAGTGTTTTGATCTATAATTTGTTAAATTTAAGGTAAACGTCGAGTGTCTTCATCAAGTGCCGACAAGCCGGACTGTGAGTGCTCCTCCAGCACAGACTCTGAAAAAGATTTGGAACCAAATCGACAGAGTAACAAAAAGAAGTCGAAAATTTCACATGTTGGAAATATTTTAAAAGGTCTGACGACAAGAAATATGCCAAATGTCTCGATTGTGGCAAAGAATACAAGACAAGCGGCAATACATCTAACTTGCACGACCATTTAAAAAGGTTCCATCCTGGCGTGGAAAGAAAGAGCCCAGAATCGAGCACACAAGTTGTACGTGCTGAGAGGAACGTCACTACATCTACAAGCAGCAGTTGCAGATCGAGCATGAACTCTGTGGCGTCTTACTTTAAAAGAGCCGTCATGTATGATTCAAATTCTAAAAGAAAGACTGACATAGATAAATCTCTAACTGAAATGGTTGCCAAAGATGTGCTGCCCTACAATATTGTAGAAAACGAAGGGTTCGTGCAATACACTCATGTATTAAATCCTCGGTATAAATTACCCAGCAAGACGCACTTAAGAGATGTGCTGATGTATAGTTATTTTACAGAAACTTCTGCCAAGTTATCAGCAATCCTTGTAAATGTTTCGAATATCGCAGTTACGTGTGATTTGTGGACATCAAGTGTCAATGCTAGTTTTTTGACTGTGACGGGTCATTTCGTATATAACTACGAATTAAAAACAGCATCCTTAGCAACAAAAAAACTTCTAAGCACAACTAATCATTGTTCACAAAACATTGCTGATACATTGCGGGACATTTTTATTGAATGGAACATTCTGGAAAAAACTGTATGTATTGTTACCGACAATGCCAGCTCCATGCTTAAAGCATGTGATCTATTGCATGTTCGCAATCTGCCATGCTTTGCGCATACTATAAATCTCGTGGTGCAAGATGCTCTAAAAGTTGATGACCCAGTGCTTCAAGCTTTATTTACTAAGTGTAAATCAATCGTTCGATTTTTCAAGACAAGCACTATATCAAATGAAAAGCTCAAATTAGCTCAAGAATATACTTTGTTGCAAGAAACGCCCACTAGGTGGAATAGTTTTTATTTTATGATTGACCGTGTTATAAAAATGAACGATGCCATTGCCAAAGTTTTACTATCAACAACGAATGCACCGCAGCCATTTACTGCTGAGGAAATTCTTATGCTGAAGATATTGAAAAAGTATTGGCTTTCTTTCAGCAAGCAAGCGAGAAAATTTCTGGCGGAAAATACGTAACGATATCGCTGATTATTCCCATGACATATGGACTTTTTCGGAAAATCGAAAGTGTTGTACCTTAACTACAAACTCTTCAAGGAAAAACTTTAAACAAAATATTGATGGAATCAATCAAGCAACGTCTTTCCGTATATGAGCAGAAAACAGTCTGCAGGATGGCTACGCTTTTGGATCCACGGTTCAAAAAAAGTGGATTTCAACATAGCTCAAACGCTGAACAAGCAGCAACAAGTTTTGAAAATGAGCTGGCCAATTTTCCAGTTAAAGAGACCGCAAGTAATCAACCCGTAGCACCGGATTCAAGTTTACAGGATACTTTGTTCGATTTTTTGGGTGAGCGTTCCATGAATAAATTTGTAAACTCAAGAGTCGATGCAATTTTAACTAAGAGGCAGTATCTGGAAAGGGCAATTGTCGGACAAGATATCGACCCTCTATTATGGATGAAGGTATGCCTTAATTAAAAGTGCCGAGTTATAAATTGCATATAATTAAGTATATTACTTTTTTCCAGGTGAATCAAACTGATTTACCTGCCATTGGGAGCCTTTTCGCCAAATATCTTTGCATTCCGGCTACGTCCGTGGAGTCTGAAAGAACATTCAGCAAGGCGGGCCAAATAATATCGGAGAGGCGAACCCGGCTCAAAGAAAAAAATGTTAACATTCTTTTGTTTTTAATTCGCAACTCTTGGCTGAAATGAAGCATATTTATATTTGCTTAAAAAAAATTTTTTTGTTGGGCTACACTATCGAGCCACTATCGAGCCACTATCGATGGCACTATCGACACTATCGATGGTTTAAAATAAACTATCGTCGACTATCGATGGCGCCCACTATCGATAGTTCTCCACAAAGTTTGTGGCCCTGCAACTGATCGAAAAACTTTTTTCAAATGTTTGAGTTCCGAACGTCCAATATGCAAAGACCATGTCGCGAAAGTTTGCCAGCAGTGTGCCTTGCCGCTGCTAGATTTGTAAAGCTGTTCACAGTTACATTATTTTCTCATGTAATTTTTATTATCTACGTTTCATTTGTACTACACTTTTCATATGTGAAATAAAATTTTTGAAAAAGTAATGAGATTTCCTTACAGAACCAAACAACCATGAATATATACTTGTAAATATGAAATATTTTTGAGATTGTTAATTTATATTAATATAAGCATCATAGTAGATAATTATTATGAAAAAAGGTAACTGTGACATTAAAACAAAGAATTTGCGCCCCAAAATGCATAACTCTATACCACACTTTACCCGAAACAACGAAAAAATTGATCCATTTTCAAATGACTAACAAAATATCCTTTTTGGAGAGTACGGTTATAAACTGCCGATAAAATCTGAAATTTCGTACCGTGAACTCTCGAAAAAATGCTTTCTTTTGTAGACTGATCATTTTTTTCATTTTAATAACAGTTATTGAAAAAAAGTGACTTCTTCATGAACACCAATCAGTTTTTACGAATTAAAGAAAATTCTCCATATTACAAAAAAAAAGTTTTTGAAAATCGGACAATTACAAGTAAAGTTATTAACGGGCAAAGTCGAATGGGTGAAAAACACCAAAGTGTGTGCGTTGTGTTAAAAAACGGAGGTGTGTGCGCTGAGGGTTTATGTGGAGAACGGGCTTTTCACGTTGAAGTGGAAGAAACGAGCGAACCAGTTGCCTCTCTAACAAAAGAAGGATTGTTCGAGGTTAACAGAACGCTATTTGGTTTCAAGAACTTACCGTCTGCATTTATCAGATATGTTAATTAAATATTATAAGACATGATCAACGTCATGCACTTACACATAATTGTATATGCACCGACTTGTGACGAGTGCATGAACAAAACAAAACAAGACGTGTATAAGAGACAGCAATTCGGTTTGGCAAAAAATTAAATGGAAAAAAGGTAATGCAATCCCGCATACATTTTTTGGGAAAAATCTTCAGCTGTAAACCGATTTGGAGCTCCGAAAAATATCCGAGCGGTACAGCTACACACGGATGCCTGTAAGGATGCCGGGTATACTTTTGGAGTAAGAAGACGACAGCTTCAGAGGCCGATCGACACAGCTATATCCTTGAGGCGAAGGTGATTTATTTGGCACTTAAGAAGTTTGGACAATACCTCATGGGCATCCACTTCAAACTGATCACGAATTTCTCTGCGTTGAAGGACATTACAAGAAAAGACAATATTCCTCGTGAAGTTGCAGCGTACGTGATGTATCTTCAGGGTTTCAGCTGCGGTGTGCACAAGCAGAAAGAGGTAAAGATGAAGCCCGTGGATCACTTGAGCCGTCATCCACAGTAAGCCAGAATCGTCACAGCAGAAGTAGCAGCACGTATCAAAATCACACAACAAAACGATGAATACATGTGTTCATGTGGATCACTTGGACCCGATGGACTTTACATCGAAGCAGTACAAATATATTCTGGCAATTGTAGATGGCTTCGTCAAGTTTGTTTTGCTTTACCCCACGAAAACGACCGGATACGGAAGGGGTTATCAACATTTTTCATTATTTCATATTCTAGCAGCTCTACATTTATGTGGACGGAACTTCAGTTTTTGCAATTTATGCAAACTTTGTCGAGCTCTAGCATCTATATAAAAAAACCTATGCTTATAACACACGGGTAAGTTGAAGAGTGATATATTTCTAGTTAAATAAGCTATAGATGACCGAAATGAATTTAGATGAATTAACAAAATGTTGACATTATTCTGTGCAAATTTCAAGTCGATCCGAGTAAAACTAACGGAATTACAGAGTTTCAAACTAGCATCCGTGCTACCAGATTGTTCACGTATTAAAAACTTTAAATTGATTTTCCCAAAAACTTTTTTTTATCAAGTTCTCAAAATATACTGAACCGAACTTTTGATTGACATAAATCAGCAGGTACTCAAGAAGAGTTTTTTTTTTGTTATTTTTGTTCTATTTATTCATAACAGATTAACCATGATTTTTTTATGTTCAAATATCCTTAATTTAGATCTTTTTTTTTTTAAATACAAAAATTGTTTTACCCGCCGTGTAGATAATTGTCTTTTATTATTGATCATAATTAATCGGAAAATTGTTGTTGTATCCGTTTTTCAGTAATAATTAAAATTCCCAGCCTGCTAAAAACTTAAACCTTATTTAAATTTTTTAATTGTCTCTAGCACTGCCATATTTCAGAAATCATGATTAAAAGCTGTAGTTACCGGACTGCGGAATCCAAAAACAAGAGCCCAAAGCAACCCATGACTTTTTTACTATCTGCTGCCGTTTTTTCCCAGGTGGAATATATAATTCTAAAGCTGTGAAACAAATTTCGAGCTGTAAGGAAAAACTTACTTGTAACTCAGCTCATAAATTTCACTATTACAAGCTAAGAGCAAGCACCATTTGAATAATGGTTCAATTTTAAAATTTTTGTATGAGTTGATAGTTTACCGAATGATTCCGAATCTTTGACTTTAATAGTTTCCGAGATGCCGACGTTCATACTATTCAGCGAATTCAATATACCCTTAGTTCTATTGTTATTTAAGCCTGAATGAAATGTTAAATGATAATCCTTAAATAGGATTTATTATTATACATTAACATTTAGTTTTAACCAATAAAATAATTTTGTTTTATTACGAAAATCCTGTGACACTACATCGCTGGCCTCATTCATTGCAGATATATTAGGCTTTACAATTTAATTAAGTGCGAGCAATGCGGATTTAATGATAACATTAATACAAGACAGGATTTCGATAATACACTAAAGGGGCCGATACAACAATGAGCAAAGATGTATCTATGGCGTATTCTCCAATGAGTTGCCGACAAAACAGAATGCTAATTTAATGCTATGAAAATTGTTTAAAAAATTTTTGCAACAAATATAAAGTAGAGAACTAATAAATAAATCCGTTATTAAATGAACAATGTATAGTCATTTGCCTATTGATTGCTAAGTCCATAATTTATGCAAAAAAAAAAGATTTGAATAATAGAGTTACAAAAATAGAAAATTGGTATTTTAAGGAGGAAGAAGGTAAAATATCATTTAAACCCTTTTTATTAAAAATACAAATTCTAAGCAGATACATAATTAATTTTTGGTTGCTGAGCTCTAAAAACGCCGTGTTCGCCATACAGTTTATTTGTATTACTCCTCAAAGTTAATGTCGTAAGAAACAAAAAATATATAAAAATCTATAAAAAATATATATATAAAAAATAATCTATAAAATACATTATTTTTTTAACACGTTTAATTAAGTTTGACTTGGTTTGAGCAGAAAGCTGGCAGTTTTTATACCCTTGCAGAGGGTATTATAATTTCAGTCAGAAGTTTGCTACGCAGTGAAGGAGACGTTTCCCACCCTATAAAGTATATATATTCTTGATCAGCATCACTAGGAGAGTCGATCTAGCCATGTCCGTCTGTCCGTCCGTTTCTACGCAAACTAGTCTTTCAGTTTTAAAGCTATCTACATGAAACTTTCCCAAAAGTTGTCTTTCTATTGCAGGCGAGCCGGATCGGACGACTATTGCATATAGCTAAAGTTTAGTTTTAGTTTTTGCAATAGCTGCAAGGGTATATGAACTTCGGCAGGCCGAAGTTTTTTTTCCATTCTTGTTTTTTTTTATAATTAAAACCACAATAAAACCATAACACTTTTATCTGAAAATTATATATCCTAGCGTCATATGCAGTTTGAGGTACAAACCTTTTTATACCCTTGCATCCGCAGCTAGAAGATTGCAACGAAGTGGAAAATAAAATTCCAACCATTAAGAATATATCTACATATATCTATATATCTACATATATCAATATATCTACATATATTCTTAATCAGAATCATCAGCCGAATAGAACAAGACATGAACCTGTGTGCAGCTGAAAGTATGTTATACACCCGGATTTGTTAATGAGGGTAAAGGCACCTTTCCCTCCAGCCGAATAACTGCGTCAGTATGGCGCTTAATGGCATGGCACTCCCCGCCCAATTATTTTGACGAGCTGTTGGTTTTGCTCTTGATGAGTTTTATGTCTTGCGTCCTGCCTGTGACAGGACATGCAAATGTTTCTGCGGCACGATGACAGACGAAGAGGGTACTGAGACGATACCGAGAACCCACTGCTTAATTTGGCAGAGAACATGGATCCAAAAGTTTGTGGTGCGGAGGTCACAGGGTCTCGTGATGCTGGGCGTTGCTGAGTTGGTATATGTTACAAAAATGTTGTACGTTCATCTGTGGACTAGAGAGTGGGCTTGGCCATATTTTGAAATAAACGTTCTTTCTGTAAGCATAACTAGAAGCTAGTTAGGCGTAACTCAAATTTCTAACATCGATACAAGCGATTATCGGTATAGGAGTAACCCTGGTTTGGGTAAATTGATCTTGTTTTAATTCAACTTCCAATTTTTAAATTCATTCATTTCATTCATACTTTTGGCACTCATTTGGAATCAAGCTGATTCCAAATAATGTATATTAACTGTGAGGTCATATTAAACCACGGTTGTCAAATTGACACTCAAATATTTTTTTTTTGGCTGTGGTATAGTTCATGTAGAGAGTAAAATGCTTTTTGTGCCACTTTTGTGTGTGCGATATGTACACGGTTTTAATTACCAGACGGACATAAAAATGCAGTTAGAAGTTACGACCTGTGCTTCGTAAATTGTAATAACTTTTAACGTCCGCACAGGTGCAGTCTAAGGCAGGTTACAAATATTTGTTCTCCGGCTTTCGTCCCGCATGTCAAATGCGCTTAGTAGCTGTGCAACAAATCGACATCATCCTTTTAGTCTGCATTTTTCGAAGTCATTCCCAAAACACCTGCAACAGACGTCAATCCGGTGCTTAGCTCTATCCATGTGCCAGTCAGGATCTCCGACTCATAATAAACGTTAATAGCACGGTTTCATGCGCTCGAGTTTTTGAAGAAAAGTTTTCTCACGCTGCCCTTGGGTGCATTTTATGATATCTGTGATGGTTCCTTTGTCTTTCCCTTCTCGCTCTAAGTCTTATTCTGCCTAGTGGTTTTATTAGTTTAATTTGGCTGAAATAAATTACAAGTTGTGTTACCGGCTGGCCGGTAACTGACGTACCGGTGAAATGACGTATTCATGAAACGAAAATTGTGGAGGTGCCTTTTTTGAATAGTCAATTCAAAAATTTAAGGGGAAATAAATTTTGGTTCTTAGAATGATATATACCAAATAAAGTACATGATATGGAGTGGATAAGTTATGCATTTTTATATGTTATACTGACAGGGTTAAAAACACTAAGGAGCCAAGAACTGGCAAGAGCCCTGAGATCTGATTGTCTATAACTTTTTAATCATTTACCAAAAAAATAAACCTCCTAGTGTGCCTATAACGACTATTTTTGATCCGTTTGTTTTTTCTTAAAGGGCTCCCAGTGGTCTAGAGCCCATGAGTGTGAACCATTTTTGCTAGCATGTTTTATATCTTAATGAATTTTCATGAAGTTGAAGAATGATCTACATGTTCCGCCCATTCCTCTATACCGCTGCCGCACCAAGTGCACAGGACTTGTCTGAGGTTACCACCAAGTCTTGCAGTTTTGGGATCAGCCTGTGCGTCCACCGACCCTTCGACCCGTCTTTTGGGGGTTGCTCCCGCCTTCTTTTTCTCCAGGCACGTCAGGAGTAGCCTGCTCCCTAGCCTCGGTCCCCTGTGGTGTATCATCGTACGCGACAGGGCGCGGTTTGAGATCGCAGCCTTCGCACTGGCGTACTCAATGTGCTCTCGAAAGGAGAGTCTTGTGTCGATAACCACGCCAAGGTACCAGTCTGATTCGACGATGATATTTCCTACTCGGATCTTGGCCACCTTCACCTCTTCTCTGCTTCTGACCAGCACTGCCTTGGTTATTTAAGGAGCAAGGTCCAGCCCAACAGAGTATGTGTGAGAAGGAGTTGGTTTGTCAGGCATAAAATGAGTAGGTAGCGCGGCTAACGGGAAATAATAAACACGAAATCGCAGGATTGTCTGGACTACAAAATGTTTTTGGTGGCAAAATATTGGAAAAGTTCGGCGTACGTAGATAACGTTGCTCGTGTCGATGCTGTTCACCACAGAGTCGCTCTCACGTTCGTAGTCATTGGTCGCCAGGCTCAAGAGCTGCCACAATGTTGAATAAGTATAGTTTAGTTTAAGTGTATACGTATTCATTCATATATATATATGTATAAATGCGTTTTAATGCGCCAATGGAATCCGGCTATTAATCTAAGTACTCATTAAAGAAAAAACAATACAATAAAAGGTTTTTTAATTATATATATATATATAAAATTATATATTATTATATAAACGTTTTTATACCGTTTGCAAGCTCGATTAAAAAACCTTTTTATTATATTGTTTTTCTTGTATGAGTACTTAGATTAATAGCCGGATTCCATTGGCGCATTAAAACGCATTTAGCCTAATGCTATTTTATTTACACAGAGCATCCCATTAGGCTAAATGCCGCATTTAAAATAAATGCGATTAAAAAACATTCGCTCCGAAAATTTTGTAGAAAAAATACCGGAAAATACCGATGTTTAACGTTTTGTTCGTGCTACCACTACAACAGCCGTTTTCTATATGCAAGGCTGGCGCAATTTTTGATTTCTTTCGAATATAAAATCTTTTTTATATCAAAACAAGAAAGGAAGCAAACTTCGGCAGGCCGAAGTTTATATACCCTTGTAGCTATTGCAAGAACTAAATATTCTTGAAAACATTTAAACTATGATTTACTTGCGTATATGTTTAAAAACTTGAAGCTTTGATGATTTGCGGCTTAATTATTTGATAGTTCCTATCGTTTTTCGATTTTAATTAAATTAAAAGCGCAGTTCTAAACTGTCAAATTATAAATGTATGTAATATATATATTTATGGTTTCAATGGGAGCTATATGATATAGAATTCCGATTTTGAGGAAATTTAAACCGTATAACTAAAAAAAAAATTAAAATCAGCAGTTAAATTTTTTTTTATATTTTTTCCAAATTGTTCTCATGGGAGCTATATGATATAGTAGTATGATAAAACGTAAATCTGAAATATTTAACCATTACTAAATGTCGAAGAACTAAAAAAAAAAAATTAAAAAACAGCAAAGTTACAATTTTTTGTATATGACATAGTTTGTCCGATTTTAATGAAATTTGAACCGTAATTCTGAAATATTAAACAGTTACTATAACTCGAAGAATTTAAAAAAAAAAAATGAAAACAAGAAAGGAAGCAAACTTCGCAAAGCCGCAGTTCATATACCCTTGCACCCATTTTAAAAATTAAATGTTTTAAACATTAAAATTTTGATTTACTTGAGTATATGTTTAAAAAGCTTTAGAGCTTT
>NW_026453487.1:0-16459 GCF_025200985.1 Drosophila gunungcola
AACCTATTATAAATAACTATTCATTTATTGAAAATGTTATAAAATATCAATATTACTGATATATTATATAATAAATGTATGGAATAATAAAATATTCCTTCAATTTCCTCAAGTAAATGGAGAAAATGCATATGAAGGGAGAGTTTTAGTACTGTAAACATGCAGTTTAAAGACGGCGTGTCCAAAAACATATATAGGGGAGTGCCTGTTGGCTGGCAACCAAATATATGGGTATTTCTCAGAACATATTATATTAATATGATTTAGTGAAAACCTATTATAAATAACATTCATATATATGAAAATGTTATAATATATCAATATTACTGATATATTCTATAATAAATGTATGGAAAATATAAAATATTCCTTCAATTTCCTCAAATAAATGGAGGAAATTCATATGAAGGGAGTGTTTTAGTACTGTAAACATGCAGTTTAAGGACGGCGAGTCCAAAAACATATATAGGGGAGTGCCTGTTGGCTGGCAACCAAATATATGGGTATATCTCAGAACATATTATATTAATATGATTTAGTGAATACTTATACTAAATAACATTCATAAGTATGAAAATTATTGATATATTATATAATAAATATATGGAAAATATAAAATATTCCTTCAATTTCTTCAAGTAAATTGAGGAAATTCATATGAAGCGAGTGTTTTAGTACTCTAAACATGCAGTTTGAGGACGGCGTGTCCAAAAACATATATAGGGGAGTGCCTATTGGCCGGTAACCAAATATATGGGTATATCTCAGAACATATTATATTAATATGATTTAGTGAATACCTATAATAAATAACATTCATATATATGAAAATGTTATAATATATCAATATTACTGATATATTATATAATAAATGTATGGAATATATAAAATATTCCTTCAATTTCCTCAATTAAATGGAGAAAATTCATATGAAGGGAGAGTTTTAGTACTGTAAACATGCAGTTTAAAGACGGCGTGTCCAAAACATATATAGGGGAGTGCCTGTTGGCTGGCAACCAAAGATATGGGTATTTCTCAGAACATATTTTATTAATATGATTTAGTGAAAACCTATTATAAATAACATTCATACATATGAAAATGTTATAAAATATCAATATTACTGATATATTATATAATAACATTCATATATATGAATATGGAAAATATAAAATATTCCTTCAATTTCCGCAAATAAATTGAGGAAATTCATATGAAGGGAGTGTTTTAGTACTGTAATTATGCAGTTTAAGGGCGGCGTGTCCAAAAACATATATAGGGGAGTGCCTATTGGCCGGTAACCAAATATATGGGTATATCTCAGAACATATTATATTAATATGATTTAGTGAATACCTATACTAAATAACATTCATAAGTATGAAAATTATTGATATATTATATAATAAATATATGGAAAATATAAAATATTCCTTCAATTTCCGCAAATAAATTGAGGAAATTCATATGAAGGGAGTGTTTTAGTACTGTAAACATGCAGTTTAAGGGCGGCGTGTCCAAAAACATATATAGGGGAGTGCCTATTGGCCGGTAACCAAATATATGGGTATATCTCAGAACATATTATATTGATATGATTCAGTGAATACCTATAATAAATAACATTCATATATATGAAAAAGTTATAATATATCAATATTACTGATATATTATATAATAAATGTATGGAAAATATAAAATATTCCTTCAATTTCCTCAAATAAATGGAGGAAATTCATATGAAGGGAGTGTTTTAGTACTGTAAACATGCAGTTTAAGGACGGCGTGTCCAAAAACATATATAGGGGAGTGCCTATTGGCTGGCAACCAAATATATGGGTATATCTCAGAACATATTATATTAATATGATTTAGTGAATACCTATAATAAATAACATTCATATATATGAAAATGTTATAATATATCAATATTACTGATATATTATATATTATTATTATTATTATTATTAAAGATAGAGAAGTTTACAAAACTAGACTAACTTAGTTGGTAAAGCGCTGGCAGCAAGGCCTTCGGCTTTTAAGGTTAGCGATATTAGGTCTATTTAATTACATGTTGTTCGTTGCATTTAGGCTATTTAGTTGGTAAATTTTATTTATGTACATTTTGTGTATTTTTAAATTTTGTGGTATAGGTTTGAAGTTTTTAAGAAAATTAGGATTTTTTCTAAGTTATCAGGGTTGAGTTCGCTAAGGAGATTTAGTGGGTTTGCATTTTTGAAGATAGATAGTTTAGTAGGGAGGAGTGATGAGCATGAGTTTAATAGGTGGGGTATGGTATTGTCGCCTTGGCGGAAGGGGCAGGGTGAGGTTTGGTTTTGATTAAAGTAGTGCTCGTGTGTTAGTTTTGTGTGGCCTAGTCTAAGGCGTTTTATTTTAATTTGATCGAGTCTGCTCGATTTGGGATGGAAGGCTCTGCAATAATTGTCGATGTTTGACTTGTCTTTGTTAATGTTTTTGTACCATTGATTGCAGTGTTCTATGTTTAGTTTGTTTCTTGTTAGGAATTCTAGTTTTAGGTGTCTGTTTATGTCTGTTAAATTAATGTTTGGGGTGTAAATAAGGGGCATGTTGCTTGTCGATTTGGCTGTTTGGTCGGCTAGCTCGTTGCCTGCTATGCCTACATGACCAGGGATCCACAATATTTTAATTTTTGGGGCTAGTTTTGTAAGAATTGATCTGATTTTGTTGGAGTAAAAATTGTTGTTGTTTGGGTTTCTTATGGCGTCAATTGCTGAGAGAGAGTCAGAGCAGATCATGAACTTTCCCCTTGTGTTTTTGATTTGGTCGATTGCTACTAATATGGCTATTATTTCTGCGGAGAGTACTGATGAGTATGGGGGTAGGATACCATATTTAATAATATAAGTATCTGTTGTGATTGCATATGATATAGTGGAGTTCATTTTTGATCCGTCCGTAAATATGAATTTGTGTGTTTTATGGCTGTCTTTGGTGTGTTCGTATAGTTTCCTGTATGTATCTGGTGGTGTGGTTTGTTTCTTGTGCGCTCTAAATGTTGTATCTATGAGGTTTGGGAGATCCCAAGGTGGCTGGTATTTGTGTAGTTTAACTGGTTCGTACGGTAGGTTTAGTGCTTGACAAAGGTTTATTGTGCGGTCTATGGTTGATGGGTTCTTTTTTGATTTTCTTTGTTTGACAAGTTTGTGTATTGGTGTATCTTTCGAGAAAATAAGGTTTTTTGTAAGTTTGGCTGTTTGAAGGTCTCGTTTTCGCTCTAATGGGAGAATGTTGGCTTCGAATAGTAAGTTATTTATGGGCGTGGTTCGGTAGGCGCCAAGGGCTAGACGAATTGCAGTGTTAAAGGGTGTTTTTAATTTGTTTAGCACGCTTTTCGGAGCCTGTCCGTATAAGAACAGGCCATATTCCATTTTTGCTATGACTGTTGCTTTCGCGACGTGGAGTAGTGTTTGTGTGTTACTATTGAATTTGAGGTTGGAGAGGCATTTTATAATATTCAATTTTTGGTGTAGTGATGGAAGAAGTGATTTTATGTGTGTGTCCCATTTGTATTTACTGTTTATGGTTATCCCTAAGATTTTGAGTGCAGGTACTTGTTGTATTGGTGTGTTGCTACAGCTTATGGTGCTAGTGCAGTTGTGTTTTTTGCAAATATGGAGGTGTTGGCATTTAGCTAAGGATAGAGATGCTCCTGAGTATGAGCACCAGCTGCTTATGTCATGTAATAAATTGTCTAGGTTGAAATTAAGGTTTTTGTTGTTTTTGAAATTTATTATCAGGAAAAAATCATCGGCGTATGCGCTAAATTTAATTTCTCTGTGTAAAGATATTACGTTTGAGAGCTTATTGTATGCGATGAGAAATAGGATTACCGATATAGGTGATCCTTGTGGGATACCATTGGATAATGGGAGTGAATTAGACATGTGCGGACCGACTCTGACAATTATTTTTCGTTTGAGCATGAAATTTTTTACATAATTGATTATTTTTGGGCCTGTTTTCCATTCCTGGAGTTGATCAATTATAGTGTGCACACCTACTCGATCAAAGGCTCTTGAAAAGTCCAGAGTGACGAGGGAGGTGTGCCTCTTCGACTTCGTTATAAGATGGTCTACGTATAGGAGACTATCCGAAGTCGATTTGCCTTTTTTAAAGCCGAATTGGTTTGTATTTAAAAGTTGGTTGTGGGTCACAAACCACCATAGTCTTTTCGCTATGATTTTGTCTAGTGTTTTTGCTAGACAGCAGTTGAGGGAAATGGGTCTGTATGACGAGATGTTCGTTTTGTCAGTTTTTGGTTTAAGAATCGGTATGACTAAGCTTATTTTGTAGGCTTGAGGTATGTGGCTGTCGAAAATTTGGTTAAAGAGGTTTTTTATTCTGTTTTTTGTGGTAAGAGAGCTGTTGCGAATCATTTCGTAAGAAATTCTGTTTAATCCTGGAGTGGATCCTCTAAGTGTTTGTAGTGCTGCAATTAGTTCAAGGTGAGTTATGTTTTCATCGATAGTTTTGGCTGTTGTGGTCGGTGTATAGTTGGTTGTGTTGATTTTATATTTGTTATTACGGAATCGTCTGAGAAGTTTAGGTCGCTTGAGAGCTCTGAGAAGTGTTGCGAGAAGGAGTTGGCTATTTCGAGAGTATCTGTTGTTGTTGTGTCGTTTTTGGGATTAAGTATGGCGTGAATTTGTTTGCTTGGGTTAAGACCGCAGAAGCGCCTTATGTTGCTCCATATTTTGGATGAAGGAGTTTCTGGTTGAATGGTGGATGTAAAGGAGATGGAAGCTTCGCTTTTTCTTTTTTTAATTTCAAACCTGTACTTGGCGTTTAAGCGTCTGTAGTTTATAACATTTGTAAGGTTAATGTTGCGATTAAGTGCTTTCCAAGCTAATTGTTTTTCTTTTTTAAACTGTGCTAGTCTTTTGTTCCACCAGGGAACCTTGTAGGGCTTTGTGTTTACTGAGGTTTGTGGGATGGAAATGTTTGCGCTATGTAATATAATTTTGTTAAGTTGTGCGGCTTCTTTGTTGACGTTTAGTGAAGTGGGGAATAATTCGTTATTATTGTGTGTGAGAGTCTCGTATTGCTCCCAGTTGGCTTTTTTTAATATAAAAAATGGTTTTGAAAATTTGTTAATCGTGTTTGGAGGGAATATAGAGATAACTATCGGAAAATGGTCGCTGCCGTGGAGATCATGAAGTATTTCCCACTTGGCGTGTGGGGCAAGTGTTGCTGAGCAAAGAGAAAGGTCGATATGCGTGTATGTGTTGTGTGTTGAGAAGTGTGTGGGGGATTTGTCATTTAGTAAGATTAGCTGTGTGTTGTCAATAAATTGTTGTATTGTTTTTCCTCGAGAATTAGTTTTCGGGGAACCCCAGGCAGGGTGCCATCCGTTAAAGTCTCCTAGAATTAGTGATGGTGTTTGGTTGTTGTACAAAGTGTCTTCAAGCATTTGGTTTGTGACGGTTCTGTTTGGGGCAATGTATGTTGTCTTTATGTGCATGTTCTTCTTAGATTTTATGTGTATTGCTAGAGCTTCAAGGTCGTTTGGAATGTTTACTATTGAATATTGAATTGATTTGTGTATTAATAGCGCTACGCCTCCAAATCTATTGGTGGCTATGTTTGTTAGTAGTGTGTAATTTATTGGAGTTGGAATATTTTTAGTGTATTGTATGTGTGTTTCTTGAAGTGTAATGATATGCGGGGAGTATTTTTTAATCAGGATTAGGAGATTATTATAGTTGTTTGAATATCCTTGGATATTCCATTGAATTAAAATTAGTGACATTCTAGTAGTGTAAGAAGTTCTAAGGTTGAACCTTAAAGTAGGGGAGATCTGTGGTTTTTAAACCGATTCGCTGTCGCTGTTAGTGGTATGTTTGTTTTTGTTAGAGGATTTGGCTTTTGATTTAGTTGGTTTAAAGTTAGTACATAGAGGGTTTGACTTATCTTTAGGGAAGAGTTTTAGTTTAAGGTCCTTTGTGAGTTGAGATCCGTATGCGGTTGTTATTTTGGTGGGGTTCATGTTGTCCGTTTCCATGTCTTCGGTGTCGTCTTGGTCGTGTTGGTTGTGGTTTTGGAGAGTTTTTTTCGGTGCCGGTGTTGTTTTGATTGATGCAGATGAGGTTGGTGTGTTTGCTTGGTTGTGATCGCAGGATGTGGATGTAGTTTGTGCATTTGAAGATGTTGATGTGAGTGTATTTGGGGATCGGGTTCCTATTGTGGTTGTGGTGTTTGTAAGTGTGTTTGCATAAGAGTTTCTTGTTTTGTATCCGTGTCGCTCAAAGTATATACCCAGAGCAGTTCTATGATCGACTTTTTCGGTGGTTTTTATGGCAGTGAGTTCTTGTTGTTTAAGGAATGTGGGGCATTTGCGGTCCAAAGGGCTGTGTTGTGAGTCAATTTCCGGATTGTTTGCGCAATTTAGGCATTTTTTGTCGTTTTTGCAAAGTTCTCCTTCGCTGGTGTGTTTTTCATCTGAGCAGTTTAAACATTTTTCGGTGCTCTTGCATATGGGTGCAGGGTGTCCGAAGCGGAGGCACTTTCTGCAACGCATTGGGAGAGGGATGTAGTTGCGTACGCGAACGGATTCATACCCGACTCGCAGTATTTCAGGGAGTTGATGGGTTTCAAACGTAATTATTATGAGTCCGGTTTCTGTTAGGTTGTTGTTGTTGTTGGTGTTGCTGTTGGTGTTGTTGTTGTTGTTGGTGTTGCTGTAGTTGTTGGTGTTGGTGTTATTGTTGGTGTTTTGTCTCTTCATTATTTTTTTGACTTCAATTACTTTCTGTGGTTTTAGTTCGCAGAGGATTGTTTCTTCGTCTATGTATCTAAGGTCATTACAGTAGATAACGCCTTTTGAAAAATTAAGTGTTTTGTGTTCGGTTGCTGTTATTTCCATATCTCCGATTTTGGTAAGTTTTAGTAGTTTTGTGGCTTGTGTGTTGTTTTTTGTTTTTATCAAAAGTCCGCCGTCTCTGGTTTTTTTTCACAGAATCAACTCTTCCTCCGCAGGCAAAGTCCACAGATTTCTCAATGATGAAAGGTGAAACGGTTTTAAATGAGGATTCATTTTACTTTTAATAACGATAAATTTGGGTTCTCCTAGTTGATACGATCTCGTAGTGTATTTTGCTATGTCTGGTGGCTCGTGCATGGTTGCTTGTAAAGGGCTTACGCCCGAGTGGTAAGAAATGGTGTGTTTTTTGTTTTTGTCTTTTTTTGTTTTGTTTTGTGCTTAATATTTGTTTTTCAAGTTTTGCTGATAAGCTCAATGGGTTTTTTGCAGACGCGGGATCGATGCTGTTCTAATACGACTTGTCTCTTCGGAGGTTGAAGTGGTACTGTGATATATTATATAATAACATTCATATATATGAATATGGAAAATATAAAATATTCCTTCAATTTCCGCAAATAAATTGAGGAAATTCATATGAAGGGAGTGTTTTAGTACTGTAATTATGCAGTTTAAGGGCGGCGTGTCCAAAAACATATATAGGGGAGTGCCTATTGGCCGGTAACCAAATATATGGGTATATCTCAGAACATATTATATTGATATGATTTAGTGAATACCTATACTAAATAACATTCATAAGTATGAAAATTATTGATATATTATATAATAAATATATGGAAAATATAAAATATTCCTTCAATTTCCTCAAGTAAATTTAGGAAATTCATATGAAGGGAGTATTTAAGTACTTTAAACATGCAGTTTAAGGACGGCGTGTCCAAAAACATATATAGGGGAGTGCCTATTGGCTGGCAACCAAATATATGGCTATATCTCAGAACATATTATATTAATATGATTTAGTGAATACCTTTAATAAATAACATTCATATATATGAAAATGTTATAATATATCAATATTATTGATATATTTTATAATAAATTTATGGAAAATATAAAATATTCCTTCAATTTCCTCAAATAAATTTAGGAAATTCATATGAAGGGAGTGTTTAAGTACTGTAAACATGCATTTTAAGGACGGCGTGTCCAAAAACATATATAGGGGAGTGCCTATTGGCCGGAAACCAAATATATGGGTATATCTCAGAACATATTATATTAATATGATTTAGTGAATACCTATAATAAATAACATTCATATATATGAAAATGTTATAATATATCAATATTACTGATATATTATATAATAAATGTATGGAATATATAAAATATTCCTTCAATTTCCTCAAGTAAATGGAGAAAATTCATATGAAGGGAGAGTTTTAGTACTGTAAACATGCAGTTTAAAGACGGCGTGTCCAAAAACATATATAGGGGAGTGCCTGTTGGCTGGCAACCAAAGATATGGGTATTTCTCAGAACATATTTTATTAATATGATTTAGTGAAAACCTATTATAAATAACATTCATATATATGAAAATGTTATAATATATCAATATTACTGATATATTATATAATAAATGTATGGAAAATATAAAATATTCCTTCAATTTCCTCAAGTAAATGGAGGAAATTCATATGAAGGGAGAGTTTTAGTACTGTAAACATGCAGTTTACAGACGGCGTGTCCAAAAACATATATAGGGGAGTGCCTGTTGGCTGGCAACCAAATATATGGGTATTTCTCAGAACATATTATATTAATATGATTTAGTGAATACCTATATTAATAAAATTCATATATATGAAAATGTTCTAATATATCAATAATTTTGATATATTATATGATAAATGTATGGAAAATATAAAATATTCCTTCAATTTACTCAAGTAAATTGAGGAAAATCATATAAAGGTAGAGTTTTACTACTGTAAGCATGCGGTTTAAAAACGGCGTGTCCAAAAACATATATAGGGGAGTGCCTATTGGCCCGCAACCAAATATATGGGTATATCTCAGAACATATTATATTAATATGATTTAGTGAATACCTTTAAATAAATTACATTCATATATATGAAAATGTTATAATATATCAATATTATTGATATATTATATAATAAATGTATGGAAAATATAAAATATTCCTTCAATTTCCTCAAGTAAATTGAGGAAATTCATATGAAGAAAGTGTTTTAGTACTGTAAACATGCAGTTTAAGGACGGCGTGTCCAAAAACATATATAAGGGAGTGCCTGTTGGCTGGCAACCAAATATATAGGTATTTCTCAGAATATATTATTTTTATATGATTTAGTGAATACCTATAATAAATAACATTCATAAATATGAAAATATAAAATATTCCTTCAATTTCTTTAAGTAAATTGAGGAAATTCATATGAAGGGAGTGTTTTAGTACTGTAAACATGCAGTTTAAGGACGGCATGTCCAAAAACATATATAGGGGAGTGCCTATTGGCCGGGAATCAAATATATGGCTATATCTAAGAAAATATTATATTAATATGATTTAGTGAATAACTTTAATAAATAACATTCATATATATAAAAATGTTATAAAATATCAATATTACTGATATATTATATAATAAATGTATGGAAAATATAAAATATTACTTCAATTTCCTCAAGTAAATGGAGGAAATTCATATGATGGGAGAGTTTAGTACTGTAAACATGCAGTTTAAAGACGACACTGCCTGTTGGCTGGCAACCAAATATATGGGTATTTCTCAGAACAAATTATATTAATATGATTTAGTGAATACCTATAATAAATAACATTCATATGTATGAAAATTATTGATATATTATATAATAATTATATGGAAAATATAAAATATTCCTTCAATTTCCGCAAGTAAATTGAGGAAATTCATATGAAGGGAGTGTTTTAGTACTGTAAACATGCAGTTTAAGGGCGGCGTGTGCAAAAACATATATAGGGGAGTGCCTATTGGCCGGTAACCAAATATATGGGTATATCTCAAAACATATTATATTGATATGATTTAGTGAATACCTATAATAAATAACATTCATATATATGAAAATGTTCTAATATATCAATATTTTTGATATATTATATGATAAATATATGGAAAATATAAAATATTCCTTCAATTTCCTCAAGTAAATTTAGGAAATTCATATGAAGGGAGTGTTTTAGTACTGTAAACATGCAGTTTAAAGACGGCGTGTCCAAAAACATATATAGGGGAGTGCTTATTGACCGGCAACCAAATATATGGGTATATCTCAGAACATATTATATTAATATGATTTAGTGAATAACTTTAATAAATAACATTCATATATATGAAAATGTTATAAAATATCAATATTACTGATATATTATATAATAAATGTATGGAAAATATAAAATATTACTTCAATTTCTCAAGTAAATGGAGGAAATTCATATGATGGGAGAGTTTAGTACTGTAAACATGCAGTTTAAAGACGGCGTGTCCAAAAACATATATAGGGGAGTGCCTATTGGCCGGTAACCAAATATATGGGTATATCTCAGAACATATTATATTGATATGATTTAGTGAATACCTATTATAAATAACATTCAATTTCCTCAAGTAAATTAAGAAAATTCATATGAGTTCATATATATGAAAATGTTATAATACATCAATATTATTGATATAGTATATAGTAAATGTATAGAAAATAAAAAATATTTCTTCAATTTCCTCAAGTAAATGGAGGAAATTCATATGAAGGGAGAGTTTTAGTTCTGTAAACATGCAGTTTAAGGACGGCGTGTCCAAAAACATATATAGGGGAGTGCCTATTGGCTGGCAACCAAATGTATGGGTATATCTCAGAACATATTATATTAATATGATTAAGTGAATACCTATAATAAATAACATTCATATATATGAAAATTATTGATATATTATATAATAAATATAGGGAAAATATAATATATTCCTTCAATTTCCTCAAGTAAATTGAGGAAATTCATATGACGGGAGCATTTTAGTACTGTAAACATGCAGTTTAAAACGGCGTGTCCAAAAAAAAATATAGGGGAGTGCCTGTTGGCTGGCAACCAAATATGTGGGTATTTCTCAGAACATATTATATTAATATGATTTGGTGAAAACCTATTATAAATAACATTCATATATATGAAAATGTTATAATATATCAATATTATGCAGTTTAAAGACGGCGTGTCCAAAAACATATATAGGGGAGTGCCTGTTGGCTGGCAACCAAATATATGGGTATTTCTCAGAACATATTATAAAAATATGATTAAGTGAATACCTTTAATAAATAACATTCATATATATATAAATGTTATAATATATCAATATTATTGATATATTATATAATAAATATATGGAAAATATAAAATATTCCTTCAATTTCTTCAAGTAAATTGAGGAAATTCATATGAAGGGAGTGTTTTAGTACTGTAAACATGCAGTTTAAGGACGGCGTGTCCAAAAACATATAAAGGGGAGTGCCTATTGGCCGGCAACCAAATATATGGGTACATCTCAAAACATTTTATATAAATATGATTTAGTGAATACCTATAATAAATAACATTCATATATATGAAAATGTTATAATATATCAATATTACTGATTTATTATATAATAAATGGATGGAATATATAAAATATTCCTTCAATTTCCTCAAATAAATGGAGGCAATTCATATGAGGGGAGAGATTTACTACTGTAAACATGCAGTTTAAAGACGGCGTGTCCAAAAACATATATAAGGGAGTGCCTGTTGGCTGGCAACCAAATATATAGGTATTTCTCAGAATATATTATTTTATATGATTTAGTGAATACCTATAATAAATAACATTCATAAATATGAAAATATAAAATATTCCTTCAATTTCTTTAAGTAAATTGAGGAAATTCATATGAAGGGAGTGTTTTAGTACTGTAAACATGCAGTTTAAAGACGGCGTGTCCAAAAACATATATAGGGGAGTGCTTATTGACCGGCAACCAAATATATGGGTATATCTCAGAACATATTATATAAATATGATTAAGTGAATACCTTTAATAAATAACATTCATATATATAAAAATGTTATAAAATATCAATATTACTGATATATTATATAATAAATGTATGGAAAATATAAAATATTACTTCAATTTCCTCAAGTAAATGGAGGAAATTCATATGATGGGAGAGTTTAGTACTGTAAACATGCAGTTTAAAGACGACACTGCCTGTTGGCTGGCAACCAAATATATGGGTATTTCTCAGAACAAATTATATTAATATGATTTAGTGAATACCTATAATAAATAACATTCATATGTATGAAAATTATTGATATATTATATAATAATTATATGGAAAATATAAAATATTCCTTCAATTTCCGCAAGTAAATTGAGGAAATTCATATGAAGGGAGTGTTTTAGTACTGTAAACATGCAGTTTAAGGGCGGCGTGTGCAAAAACATATATAGGGGAGTGCCTATTGGCCGGTAACCAAATATATGGGTATATCTCAAAACATATTATATTGATATGATTTAGTGAATACCTATAATAAATAACATTCATATATATGAAAATGTTCTAATATATCAATATTTTTGATATATTATATGATAAATATATGGAAAATATAAAATATTCCTTCAATTTCCTCAAGTAAATTTAGGAAATTCATATGAAGGGAGTGTTTTAGTACTGTAAACATGCAGTTTAAAGACGGCGTGTCCAAAAACATATATAGGGGAGTGCTTATTGACCGGCAACCAAATATATGGGTATATCTCAGAACATATTATATTAATATGATTTAGTGAATAACTTTAATAAATAACATTCATATATATGAAAATGTTATAAAATATCAATATTACTGATATATTATATAATAAATGTATGGAAAATATAAAATATTACTTCAATTTCCTCAAGTAAATGGAGGAAATTCATATGATGGGAGAGTTTAGTACTGTAAACATGCAGTTTAAAGACGGCGTGTCCAAAAACATATATAGGGGAGTGCCTATTGGCCGGTAACCAAATATATGGGTATATCTCAGAACATATTATATTGATATGATTTAGTGAATACCTATAATAAATAACATTCATATATATGAAAATGTTATAATATATCAATATTACTGATATATTATACAATAAATGTATGGAATATATAAAATATTCCTTCAATTTCCTCAAGTAAATGGAGAAAATACATATGAAGGGAGAGTTTTAGCACTGTAAACATGCAGTTTAAAGACGGCGTGTCCAAAAACATATATAGGGGAATGCCTGTTGGCTGGCAACCAAATATATGGGTATTTCTCAGAACATATTATATTAATATGATTTAGTGAATACCTATTATAAATAACATTCAATTTCCTCAAGTAAATTAAGAAAATTCATATGAGTTCATATATATGAAAATGTTATAATACATCAATATTATTGATATAGTATATAGTAAATGTATAGAAAATAAAAAATATTTCTTCAATTTCCTCAAGTAAATGGAGGAAATTCATATGAAGGGAGAGTTTTAGTTCTGTAAACATGCAGTTTAAGGACGGCGTGTCCAAAAACATATATAGGGGAGTGCCTATTGGCTGGCAACCAAATGTATGGGTATATCTCAGAACATATTATATTAATATGATTAAGTGAATACCTATAATAAATAACATTCATATATATGAAAATTATTGATATATTATATAATAAATATAGGGAAAATATAATATATTCCTTCAATTTCCTCAAGTAAATTGAGGAAATTCATATGACGGGAGCATTTTAGTACTGTAAACATGCAGTTTAAAACGGCGTGTCCAAAAAAAAATATAGGGGAGTGCCTGTTGGCTGGCAACCAAATATGTGGGTATTTCTCAGAACATATTATATTAATATGATTTGGTGAAAACCTATTATAAATAACATTCATATATATGAAAATGTTATAATATATCAATATTATGCAGTTTAAAGACGGCGTGTCCAAAAACATATATAGGGGAGTGCCTGTTGGCTGGCAACCAAATATATGGGTATTTCTCAGAACATATTATAAAAATATGATTAAGTGAATACCTTTAATAAATAACATTCATATATATATAAATGTTATAATATATCAATATTATTGATATATTATATAATAAATATATGGAAAATATAAAATATTCCTTCAATTTCTTCAAGTAAATTGAGGAAATTCATATGAAGGGAGTGTTTTAGTACTGTAAACATGCAGTTTAAGGACGGCGTGTCCAAAAACATATAAAGGGGAGTGCCTATTGGCCGGCAACCAAATATATGGGTACATCTCAAAACATATTATATAAATATGATTTAGTGAATACCTATAATAAACAACATTCATATATATGAAAATGTTATAATATATCAATATTACTGATTTATTATATAATAAATGGATGGAATATATAAAATATTCCTTCAATTTCCTCAAATAAATGGAGGAAATTCATATGAGGGGAGAGATTTACTACTGTAAACATGCAGTTTAAAGACGGCGTGTCCAAAAACATATATAGGGGAGTGCCTGCTGGCTGGCAACCAAATATATGGGTATTTCTCAGAACATATTATAGTAATATGATTTAGTGAATACCCATAACAAATAACATTCATATATATGAAAATGTTATAATATATCAATATTATTGATATATTATATAATAAATGTATGGAAAATATAAAATATTCCTTCAATTTCCTAAAATAAATGGAGGAAATTCATATAAAGGGAGTGTTTTAGTACTGTAAACATGCAGTTTAAGGACGGCGTGTCCAAAAACATATATAGGGGAGTGCCTATTGGCCGGCAACCAAATATATGGCTATATCTAAGAAAATATTATATTAATATGATTTAGTGAATACCTAAAATAAATATCATTCATATATATGAAAATTTTATAATACATCAATATTATTGATATAGTATATAGTAAATGTATAGAAAAAAAAAAAAATTCCTTCAATTTCCTCAAGTAAATGGTGGAAATTCATATAAAGGGAGTGTTTTAGTACTGTAAATATGCAGTTTAAAGACGGCTTGTCCAAAAACATATATAGGGGAGTGTCTGTTGGCTGGCAACCAAATATATGGGTCTTTCTCAGAATATATTATATTAATATGATTTAGTAAATACCTATTATAAATAACATTCATATATATGAAAATGTTATAATATATCAATATTATTGATATATTATATAATAAATATATGGAAAATATAAAATATTCCTTCAATTTCCTCAAATAAATGGAGGAAATTCATATGAAGGGAGTGTTTTAGTACTGTAAACATGCAGTTTAAGGACGGCGTGTCCAAAAACATATATAGGGGAGTGCCTATTGGCCGGCAACCAAATATATGGGTATATCTCAGAACATATTATATTGATTTGATTTACTGAATACATATAATAAATAACATTCATATATATGAAAATGTTATAATATATCAATATTAATGATATATTATATAAAAAATGTATGGAAAATATAAAATATTCCTTCAATTTCCTCAAGTAAATTTAGGAAATTCATATGGCTATATCTCAGAACATATTATATTAATATGATTTAGTGAATACCTATAATAAAAAACATTCATATATATGAAAATGTTATAATATATCAATATTACTGATATATGATATAATAAATTTATGGAAAATATAATATATTCCTTCAATTTCCTTAAGTAAATTTAGGAAATTCATATGAAGGGAGTATTTAAGTACTGTAAACATGCAGTTTAAGGACGGCGTGTCAAAAAACATATATAGGGGAGTGCCTATTGGCCGGCAACCAAATATATGGGTATATCTCAGAACATATTATATTAATATGATTTAGTGAATACCTATAATAAATAACATTCATATATATGAAAATGTTATAATATATCAATATTACTGATATATTATATAATAAATGTATGGAATATATAAAATATTCCTTCAATTTCCTCAAGTAAATGGAGGAAATTCATATGAAGGGAGAGTTTTAGTACTGTAAACATGCAGTTCAAATTCGGCGTGTCCAAAAACATATATAGGGGAGTGCCTATTGGCTGGCAACCAAATGTATGGGTATATCTCAGAACATATTATATTAATATGATTTAGTGAATACCTATAATAAATAACATTCATATATATGAAAATTATTGATATATTATATAATAAATATATGGAAAATATAATATATTCCTTCAATTTCCTCAATTAAATTGAGGAAATTCATATGAAGGGAGTGTTTTAGTACTGTAAACATGCAGTTTAAGGACGGCGTGTCCAAAAACATATATAGGGGGGTGCCTGTTGGCTGGCAACCAAAGATATGGGTATTTCTCAGAGCATATGAAAATGTTATAATATATCAATATTAATGATATATTATATAATAAATGTATGGAAAATATAAAATATTCCTTCAATTTCCTCAAGTAAATTTAGGAAATTCATATGAAGGGAGTATTTAAGTACCGTAAACATGCAGTTTAAGGACGGCGTGT
>NW_026453488.1:0-16005 GCF_025200985.1 Drosophila gunungcola
TGTGGTCATACCAGTAGGGATTTGTCAAGGCGCCAGGAAACATTTGAGACAGGTAAGTTTTGTGTTTTATTTGTTTTTAAATGTTTTTATAATTTGTATTTATTTATACGCAGTCTCAACCCTCATCATAGCTTCGACAGCTGGATCTGGACAGGAGCACGAGACGCATCTGTGGCAGATATGTGTAGATTTTAATTTTTTTATATGTGCATATGCTTGTTAATTGTGTTTTTTATTATGTTTCAGAGTTTCGTCCCTCGCCGCAGTCAAGTCAGAGGGAATCGGACAGGAGTCAAAACACTATTTTGGCAGTTAAGTGTGGTCATTGATTTAATTTTATTAATTGTGTATTTATTGTAATTTTATTATTTCCACAGTCTCATCCCTCGCCGCAGTCACACCAGAAGGCATTTCTCAAGCAGCCAGGAAACATTTGAGACAGGTAAGTGTTGTCTTTTATTTTGATTTTAAATGTTTTTATAATTTGTATTTATTTATACGCAGTCTCAACCCTCATCATAGCTTCGTCAGCTGGATCTGGACAGGAGCACGAGACGGAAATGTGGCAGATATGTGTAGATTTTAATTTTTTTTTGTGCATATATTTGTTAATTGTGTTTTTTTATTATGTTTCAGAGTTTCGTCCCTCGCCGCAGTCAAGTTAGAGTGAATCGGACAGGAGTCAAAACGCTTATTTGACAGGTAAGTGTGGTCATTGATTTAATTTTGTTTTTTGCGTATTTATTTTAATTTTATTATTTCCACAGTCTCATCCCTCGGCGCAGTCACACCAGTAGGGACTTGTCAAGGAGCAAGGAAACATTTGAGACAGGTAAGTGTTGTGTTTTATTTGATTTTAAAGGTTTTTATAATTTGTATTTATTTATACGCAGTCTCATCCCTCATCATTGCTTCGTCAGCTGGATCTGGACGGGAGCACAAGACGCACATTCACGCAGATATGTGTAGATTTTAATTTTTTTATACATGCATATGCTTCTTAATTGTGTTTTTTTTATTATGTTTCAGAGTTTCGTCCCTCGCCACAGTCAAGTCAGAGGGAATCGGACAGGAGTCAAAACGCTATTTTGGCAGGTAAGTGTGGTCATTGATATAATTTGTTTTTTGCGTATTTATTTTAATTTTATTAATTCCACAGTCTCATCCCAGGCCGCAGTCACACCAGTAGGGATTTGTCAAGGAGCCAGGAAACATTTGAGACAGGCAAGTGTTGTGTTTTATTTGCTTTTAAATGTTTTTATAATTTGTGTTTATTTATACGAAGTCTCAACCCTCATCATAGCTTCGTCAGCTGGATCTGCACAGGGAGCTAGAGACGGAAATTTGGCAGATATGTGTAGATTTTAATTTTTTTATTTGTGCATATGCTTGTTAATTGTGTTTTTTTTATTATGTTTCAGAGTTTCGTCCCTCACCGCAGTCAAGTCAGAGGGAATCGGACAGGAGTCAAACACGTATTTTGGCAGTTAAGTGTGGTCATTGATTTAATTTTATTTATTGTGTATTTATTGTAATTTTATTATTTCCACAGTCTCATCCCTCGCCGCAGTCACACCAGAAGGCATTTCTCAAGGAGCCAGGAAACATTTGAGACAGGTAAGTGTTGTGTTTATTTTGATTTAAAATGTTTTTATAATTTGTATTTGTTTATACGCAGTCTCAACCCTCATCATAGCTTCGTCAGCTGGATCTGGACAGGGAGCACGAGACGCATCTGTGGCAGATATGTGTAAGATTTTAATATTTTTATTTGTGCATATGCTTGTTAATTGTGTTTTTTTATTATGTTTCATAGTTTCGTCCCTCGCCGCAGTCAAGTCAGAGGGAATCGGACAGGATTCAAAACGCTATTTTGGCAGTTAAGTGTGGTCATTGATTTAATTTTATTTATTGTGTATTTATTTGAATTTTATTATTTCCACAGTCTCATCCCTCGCCGCAGTCACACCACTAGGGATTTGTCAGGGAGCCAGGAAACATTTGAGACAGGTAAGTGTTGTGTTTTATTTGATTTTAAATGTTTTTAATTTGTATTTATTTATACGCAGTCTCAACCCTCATCATAGCTTCGTCAGCTGGATCTGGACGGGAGCACAAGACGCACATATACGCAGATATGTGTAGATTTTAATTTTTTATTTGTGCATATGCTTTAATTGTGTTTTTTTATTATGTTTCAGAGTTTCGTCCCTCGCCGCAGTCAAGTCAGAGGGAATCGGACAGGAGTCAAAACGCTATTTTGGCAGTTAAGTGTGGTCATTGATTTAATTTAATATATTGTGTATTTATTTTAATTTTATTATTTCCACAGTCTCATCCCAGGCCGCAGTCACACCAGTAGGGATTTGTCAAGGAGCCAGGAAACATTTGAGACAGGCAAGTGTTGTGTTTTATTTGTTTTTAAATGTTTTTATAATTTGTGTTTATTTATACGAAGTCTCAACCCTCATCATAGCTTCGTCAGCTGGATCTGGACAGGGAGCTAGAGACGGAAATGTGGCAGATATGTGTAGATTTTAATTTTTTTATTTGTGCATATGCTTGTTAATTGTGTTTTTTTTATTATGTTTCAGAGTTTCGTCCCTCGCCGCAGTCAAGTCAGAGGGAATCGGACAGGAGTCAAAACGCTATTTTGGCAGTTAAGTGGGTCATTGATTTAATTTTATTATTGTGTATTTATTTTAATATTATTATTTCCACAGTCTCATCCTACGCCGCAGTCACACCAGTAGGGATTTGTCAAGGAGCCAGGAAACATTTGAGACAGGTAAGTGTTGTGTTTATTTGATTTTAAATGTTTTTAATTTGTATTTATTTATACGCAGTCTCAACCCTCATCATAGCTTCGTCAGCTGGATCTGGACGGGAGCACAAGACGCATATATACGGCAGATATGTGTAGATTTTAATTTTTTATTTGTGCATATGCTTTAATTGTGTTTTTTATTATGTTTCAGAGTTTCGTCCCTCGCCGCAGTCAAGTCAGAGGGAATCGGACAGGAGTCAAAACGCTATTTTGGCAGTTAAGTGTGGTCATTGATTTAATTTTATTTATTGTGTATTTATTTTAATTTTATTATTTCCACAGTCTCATCCCTACGCCGCAGTCACACCAGTAGGGATTTGTCAAGGAGCCAGGAAACATTTGAGACAGGTAAGTGTTGTGTTTATTTTGATTATAAATGTTTTTAATTTGTATTTATTTATACGCAGTCTCAACCCTCATCATAGCTTCGTCAGATGCATCTGGACGGGAGCACAAGACGCACATATACGCAGATATGTGTAGATTTTAATTTTTTATTTGTGCATATGCTTTAATTGTGTTTTTTACTATGTTTCAGAGTTTCGTCCCTCGTCGCAGTCAAGTCAGAGGAAATCGGACAGGAGTCAAAACGCTATTTTGGCAGTTAAGTGTGGTCATTGATTTAATTTTATTTATTGTGTATTTATTTTAATATTATTAATTCCACAGTCTCATCCTACGCCGCAGTCACACCAGTAGGGATTTGTCAAGGAGCCAGGAAACATTTGAGACAGGTAAGTGTTGTGTTTATTTTGATTTTAAATGTTTTTAATTTGTATTTATTTATACGCAGTCTCAACCCTCATCATAGCTTCGTCAGCTGGATCTGGACGGGAGCACAAGGCGCACATATACGGAGATATGTGTAGATTTTAATTTTTAATTTGTGCATATGCTTTAATTGTGTTTTTTTATTATGTTTCAGAGTTTCCTCCCTCGCCGCAGTCACACCAGTAGGGATTTTTCAAGGAGCCAGGAAAAATTTGAGACAGGTAAGTGTTGTGTTTTATTTGATTTTAAAGGTTTTTATAATTTGTATTTATTTATACGCAGTCTCGTTCCTCATCATTGCCATGTCAGCTGGATCTGGACGGGAGCACAAGACGCACATATACGCAGATATGTGTAGATTTTAGTTTTTTATTTGTGCATATGCTTCTTAATTGTGTTTTTTTATTATGTTTCAGAGTTTCGTCCCTCGCCGCAGTCAAGTCAGAGGGAATCGGACAGGAGTCAAAACGTTATTTTGGCAGGTAAGTGTGGTCATTGATTTAATTTTGTTTTTTGCGTATTTATTTTAATTTTATTAATTCCACAGTCTCATCCCACGCCGCAGTCATACCAGTAGGGATTTGTCAAGGCGCCAGGAAACATTTGAGACAGGTAAGTTTTGTGTTTTATTTGTTTTTAAATGTTTTTATAATTTGTATTTATTTATACGCAGTCTCAACCCTCATCATAGCTTCGACAGCTGGATCTGGACAGGAGCACGAGACGCATCTGTGGCAGATATGTGTAGATTTTAATTTTTTTATATGTGCATATGCTTGTTAATTGTGTTTTTTATTATGTTTCAGAGTTTCGTCCCTCGCCGCAGTCAAGTCAGAGGGAATCGGACAGGAGTCAAAACACTATTTTGGCAGTTAAGTGTGGTCATTGATTTAATTTTATTAATTGTGTATTTATTGTAATTTTATTATTTCCACAGTCTCATCCCTCGCCGCAGTCACACCAGAAGGCATTTCTCAAGCAGCCAGGAAACATTTGAGACAGGTAAGTGTTGTCTTTTATTTTGATTTTAAATGTTTTTATAATTTGTATTTATTTATACGCAGTCTCAACCCTCATCATAGCTTCGTCAGCTGGATCTGGACAGGAGCACGAGACGGAAATGTGGCAGATATGTGTAGATTTTAATTTTTTTTTGTGCATATATTTGTTAATTGTGTTTTTTTATTATGTTTCAGAGTTTCGTCCCTCGCCGCAGTCAAGTTAGAGTGAATCGGACAGGAGTCAAAACGCTTATTTGACAGGTAAGTGTGGTCATTGATTTAATTTTGTTTTTTGCGTATTTATTTTAATTTTATTATTTCCACAGTCTCATCCCTCGGCGCAGTCACACCAGTAGGGATTTGTCAAGGAGCAAGGAAACATTTGAGACAGGTAAGTGTTGTGTTTATTTGATTTTAAATGTTTTTATAATTTGTATTTATTTATACGCAGTCTCATTCCTCATCATTGCTTCGTCAGCTGGATCTGGACGGGAGCACAAGACGCACATTCACGCAGATATGTGTAGATTTTAATTTTTTATACATGCAAGTTATCCAACCCGTGAAACCAGGCCACTTATGGCTTTTATAAACAATAATTTCAATCTCTGCATTTGCCTTTGTCTTTGCCTTTGACTTAGAGGTCCGATCTTGGTTCCACAGCTAAGTTAAACAAATCAAAATTAAAGTAAACATCAGCTTCCGTTCGAAGCTCAATCAATTACGCCTTTTGCGTTTCAAGTGTCCGACAAATTGCATCGGCCAGCATAATTGAATTTCACAATAAGATGCGACAGTTTCATCTTAAGCTTTTAATCTAAACATAAATTAAAGTTCAAAAGTTCTTAAAGAAAAGCTCCTGGCCGAGGTTCGTTGGATTTGATTTGGGATTGGAAAAGTCAGTCCTATTTTGATCGAGACCGCGATCGGTTAAGAAATATTAGAAAGTAACAAAACTGTATTGTGTTTAATAATTATATCAATAAAGGTTTAACATCATAAAATATTTGAAAATAAAAATTATATTTTTCTTAAAAATTTCCGGAAGAAAATTAATTGGCGCCCAACGTGGGGCCGCGTCATAAAAAGTTCCAAATAATTATTTAATGAAAAACAAGTTAAATATAAACGGAGCTCGCGCGGCCAATAACTCAACATTTTTAGTGGAAAAATTAAAAAATCCATCACCAGTCGACGACACCTAACATAGTGACAGTGATCGTTGTTCAAAAATTAAATGGAAATCAATTAATGTAATAATCCATTTAAACCCGGAAATATATTAAAGGTGGACCGAAAGATTAATTATTAACACAAATAAAAACCAAAACTAAACTAAAAATACAGTGGATAATAAAAAAAAAAAAACGATAAAGACAGAAAAATCTAACAAAGAAAAACTAAGTGAATTAAAAAAATCATCGAATAAATTATAAAAAAATAAAGGGCTGTAGGGCAATCCCTCGCCAAACTCAACACGATAACAAATAAATAAAATATATAAGAAGGAAGGAAGGGCTGAAGGGCATTCCCTCGCCAAAATCAACACAAAAACGATCAAGCAAACTAAGGAAGGAAGATCAACCCACAACCTCACAGAAGGAAAACCCCTTCGAGACAGTTTCGTGAGGAATTAATTTAAAATAATAAAAATTAAAAATTTTAATTTAAGTTCAGGGAATTGAGAAAAATAAAATAGTTGATAAAAACAATAAGATAGATTCGTGAATTAAAAGAATATCATCGAGAAACAATCTGGAAGATTTAATAGATTGCTTTGGTGAATTAAAATTAAAAATGGCAACCGGAGGTTCAGCACCAAATTTCTCTGCAGGTAGTATAGCCACAGCTGGCGGCCTAACAGTGGAATTAATTAATAGATTAATAAATGTTCAGTTGAATGAAGTGAGCAGGAAAATAGAAGGTTTAGAAAATAGATTAGCCACAGATGCAAACACTGTAGAGGATTATAAAATACAAACAATCGACCCGACTATAAAGTGCGATACAACGCTTGAAGTGGTAAAATCTTTACCAAAATTCACCGGGGAACCAACACAATATGTAGGTTGGAGGGAAGCTGCGGAAACTGCTATGAGTCTTTTTAAAATTCAAAGCGAACAATACTTTATTGCTTTAACAATTTTACGAAATAAAATTATGGGAGCTGCCCATGATGCTCTTACCAATCATGGCACCGTTTTAAATTTTCAAGCAATCTTATCTAGATTGGATTTTATATATAACGATAAACGACCAATACATATCCTAGAGTCAGAATTAAGTATTCTCAGGCAGGGACGAATGACAGTTACCGAATACTATAACGAAGTTAATAAAAAAATGACTTTACTAATAAACAAAACCATAATGACTCACGGAAAGGACAGTGTAATAACCAAAGAAACAAACAAAACAATAAGGGGCAACGCTCTACGAATATTTATATCCGGATTAAATGGATCTATTTCAGAAACTCTATTCTCATTAAATCCACCAGATTTACCCAATGCTTTGGCAAAGGTCCAGGAATTAGAATCAAACAATTTCCGTGCTCAATTTGCGAACAGGTTTAATGGGTTTAAAAATGAAAATAAATATCAGGGAAACAACTTACGATTTGATCAAGTACGACCAAATAATACTAAAACGGGCAATCATTGGGGTAATAACCAAAATTATAATTGGCCACAAAAGGGATATTTTTGGCAAAACAATAACCAAAACAACACTCAAAAGCAACAAGCTGTCGAGCCAATGGATGTTGATCCATCGATTCAACTCCAAAATAAACCCAATAACAATCGGCAGCCGAATAATAGTTGGCAGGCAAATAATAATCGAGGAAGATATAATAACAATTATTATCAAAATAATTATCGTTCAAATTACTATCGCCCAAATCAAAATAAAGAGCAAACTCAAGCTCAAAAAAGGGAACTCGAGGGAACTGTAAATCAGCCAGCAAATAAAGTAATTAGAATAAATAATATTAATGAAGATCATTTTTTAGACGAGACCCCTACAGGGGAATGCCTTATTTAAATAGGACAGACAGAAAAAGCAAGAAGCAGTTAAAAATTTTAATAGATACAGGAGCCACTGCTTGTTACATAAAAAAGGGAATTTTTGAAAATAAAAATGAGTTATCAACATATAAAAAGGTAACTACAGTTCATGGGTATTCAATTATTAAGTATTACCATATGATAACTATATTTGAAACACGACATTTATTTTATGAAATAGAAGGATTAGAATCTGATCTTCTAATTGGGTTCAATTTACTAAGAAAAATTGGAGCTATAATAAATATAGCAAAGGGAGTACTGGAATATAAAGGGAAAACTGAAAAGTTAAAATATTACGATAATGAGGAAAAAAATAAAACAAGTTTAATTGAAGAAAAAAATAATATTCTTCCGTTAAAAGAATTTATTATACAAAAATATTTTGATGAAAAAAGTAGCGAAGACACAGATTCATTATTTGTGGAAAATAGTGAGAAAAGCTTGGGATTAAAAAATCCTGAGAACGCCGACGTAGAAATATCCGTCAATCAAAATACCAATATCTTGGGATTAAAAAATCCTGAGAACGCCGACGTAGAAATATCCGTCAATCAAAATACCAATATCTTGGGATTAAAAAATCCTGAGAACGCCGACGTAGAAATATCCGTCAACAAAAATAAAAAATCTTGGGAATCAAAAATCCTGAGAGTGCCGACGAAGAAAATTCCGTCAAAAATCGAATAAATAAAAATCGTTTGAAATGTAAAAATTTCAAGCCCGCCGTCGTTGAGGTATCCGACAAACAACAGATAAATAATATAGGTACAGATCAATTAGAAGAACTAAAAGAAAAATTAGTTCACTATATTGAAAAAGAGCATTCAAAGATAAATATGCAAATTCCTTTTAGAACAGACATAAAGGGGGAAATAAATCTTATTCACGAAAGGCCAATATACGGGAAACAATATCCGTATGCTTTATCTGTCACCGACTTTGTGAATAGCGAAATCAGTAGAATGTTATCAGAAGAAATTATAAGGCCTAGCCGAAGCCCTTACAATTCACCAGTTCTGGTAGTCCCAAAGAAAGGAGAGAATCAAGACGGAAGCCGTAAGTTAAGACTCGTTATTGATTATAAAAAATTAAATGAAAGTACCATACCTGACAGGTACCCTATGCAAGACCCATCAGTAATTCTATCTAATTTGGGGAAAGCAAGATATTTTTCAACAATAGATTTAGAATCAGGTTTTCATCAGATATTAATGAAAGAATCTGATGTCGAAAAAACATCTTTTTCAATAAATAATGGAAAATACGAATTTTTAAGAATGCCATTCGGATTAACAAATGCACCAAGAATTTTTCAGAGAGCAATGGATGACATCCTAAGAGAACAAATAGGGAAAACATGCCATGTCTACATGGACGACATTATAATATTCTCAAATTCTATTGAACAACATTATAAGACCTAAACAAAATTATAAATATATTATTTAATGCAAACATGAAAATCTCTTTAGAAAAATCAAAGTTTTTTAAACGCGAAACCAGTTTTCTAGGATACATCGTATCTTATAACGTCATTAAGACAGACCCAGAAAAAATTGACACCATTTCTAAATATCCGCTTCCAAAAAATATTCGGGAACTAAGAAGTTTCCTAGGCCTTACGGGCTATTATAGAAAATTTGTTTTAAACTACGCCTTTATAGCCAAACCTCTAACAAAATACCTTGGCGGTCATAATGGCAAAATTTCAAAAAGAATGTCAACAAAAATGTTAATTCAGCTGGACGACGCAGCTATTAAAGCTTTTAACGAGCTGAAAGAAAATCTCATTGCGCAAGTAGAATTAGTTCAACCAGACTATAATAAAAAATTTACCCTGACCACCGACGCTTCGGACGTCGCAATTGGTGCAGTTTTATCTCAAGAAGGTAAACCGATTACTTTTATTTCAAAAACCTTATCCAAAACAGAACAAGTTTATGCAACTAATAAGAAAGAACTTCTAGCTATAGTATGGGCTCTTAAAAATCTAAGAAATTACTTATACGGAGTGATTGGAATTGAAATTCAGACCGATCATCAACCATTATCTTTCGCAATCTCTGATAAAAATCCTAATATAGAAATGAAACGCTGGTATTCCTTCATAGAAAGTTTCACTCCAAAAGTCATTTATAAACCAGGTACAACTAATGTAGTTGCAGACGCTTATCAAGGATTCAGATTAACAACTTAACTGAAAGTAACGAATCGGTCTCAGATCAAAACACTCAGCATTCAGCAGAGAGTAGCTTTGAGAATGTTATACAAGAAACCCGAAAACCCTTAAACCAGTTTAAGCAACAATTGCTAATAGCAACGGGGAGGTATACAGTACATGAGTCGATTAATATATTTGAAAATACCAGACATATAGTAGAATTCGACATTCCCGAAAATTTGATTTCAATCTTAAGAGAATACATTCCTCCTAATATAACAGTAGGTATTCATTGTACTTTAGAGGACTTTTACAGAATTCAAAAACCACTTAAAGAAAATTTTATGAATAAATTTTTGTATACAAGAATATTTGTCCAAGATGTGGAAAATTCTGAAGACAGAGCACTTATAATCGAAGAAACACATTGTCGAGCGCACAGGGGACTTGACGAAAATTATAAACAAATCAATAGATTGTATTATTGGCCAAACTTACTCACAAAATTAAAAGAATATATAAAAAATTGTAAAATTTGCAATGAAAACAAATATAACAGGCATCCAATTAAAATTCCAATTGGAGAAGCCCCAATCCCAAGTAAAGAAGGAGAAAATTTACACATTGACATATATTACGCGCAAAGTCTCACTTTCATAACTTGTATTGATGCTTATTCAAAATTTCTAGTAGTAAAAGAAATCCAAAATAAATTAAATATCGAAAACAAAATAATGGAATTACTTCAACAATTTCCACAAGCCAAAGTAATAATGACAGATAATGAACCAAGCTTTACCTCGGCCCAATTTAAATCTTTTGCACAAAGGTGCGGTTTAACTTTACATTACGCAGACCCGAGGCACAGTACCTCAAACGGACAAGTTGAAAGGGCACATTCTACATTAACAGAATTAGCTCGATGCATTAAAGAAGAATTTAATTTAACTGACTATTCCGAAATAGTAATTAGAGCAGCTCAAGAATATAATCAGAGCATTCATTCATCAACGAACCAAAAACCATTTGACGTACTATACAATAAAATAAAGCACGAAAATATTCCTCAAATTTTAAAAAATACACAAGAGAAAATGTTAGAAACACATAATGATAACAGAAAAGAAAAACAATATCATGTAGGACAGGTAGTTTATGAAAAGAAACACGGGGAAAGAAATAAACTTAAAACTAGATATAAAAAACAAGTAGTTAAGGAAAATTTACCTAACAAAATAATAATCAACAGTAGAAATAGAATTATTCACAAGGATAATATAAAATTCTAAATATTTATATATTACCTATTTTTTTTACCTTTTCCAGAAAATGTTTTATCAGATGCTCATACTACACCTTATTTTATTTACAAAATCAGAAATAATTGACTATACAAGTCACGAGTATCTTTTATTCAAGGACAATAAAGACGTATTGACGTATGATTCATACGCAGATTTATTTCACGTAACTAACTTAAGTTTTTATAAAGAAATAATAAAATTGGAATCAGATAATATAAAAAGGGATACTAATAAAAGATCACAATGGGAAATTAAATATGACTTAGAAGTAATCGAATTAATTTTATCACAATTAATTTCAACCAGATCAAAAAGGGGTATAAATGAGTTAGGCACTATGTGGAAATGGTTAGCTGGAACCCCGGATCATGATGATTTTATTAAAGTACAGAATAAAATCAATGAATTAATTGAAAATAATAATAAACAATCTATTATCAATTCCAAATTGTTCAAAGAAATAGAATCTCTTTCTGATGATTTTAAAAATGTTTTTATTGATCAAGATTTACCATTGCGAAAACATCGCTTACGATTATTAACATTTGATTTGCAAAATTTAATTGACACAATCACACTTGCAAAAATTGACGTTTTTAATACCAAAATTTTAAACAATGATGATATCATGGAAATATTAAAACACGAACAAAAACCAGTAATTATCGCTGACTTAATGGACATCTCTGTTTTTAAAATCGCACTTCATAAAGAACTTTTAATAATTTATATAAAATACCCAATAATAAAAAACAGATGCGAAATATATCACACCAGAGCGATTTCTCAAATCGATGGGAAACTAGTATTAAGCAATCAAGTCGCAAAATGCGATAATATTTTTTATGAAATGTCTAACTTTAAGAACGAACTTTTTAATAATTATTGCACTTTAATTAAGGAAAAAACTTGTTTTACCCGATTATTAAATGGTGAGAAATCAACTTGTAAGAAAATAAGAGAAAAAAATAAAAAAATAGACATCATTCAAGATGGTGCCATTCTTATAAATGGTAACAATATTGTTAACAACTCCCATTTAAACGGGTCATATTTAATAACATTTAATGGTACAACCAAAATTAATAATATCTCATATACCAATTTGGAAAACAAAATTCTTGACTACATAACTACGAACCACTTCAAAAATTATGAAATATCCGATTACATTTTATCAAATAACTCGGAACTCTCTTTAGATAATATAAATATCTTAAATCCTTTCATTAAAATTAATAATACTAAAATATCACTTACCTTTATATTATTAATTTTAATCATTATATATTTAATATTTTTACTTGTTATAAAATACAAAAATGCTATATTATTTGTAACCAAAAAACAACGGCCAGAACCAGAAAAATCTATTAACCAAGAAAATTTTCTAACAGAATTAAGAGATCAATTAAATGAATTTCATATTGAATCGGGACGATCCATTTTAGAAGGGGGAGAGTTATCCAACCCGTGAAACCAGGCCACTTATGGCTTTTATAAACAATAATTTCAATCTCTGCATTTGCCTTTGTCTTTGCCTTTGACTTAGAGGTCCGATCTTGGTTCCACAGCTAAGTTAAACAAATCAAAATTAAAGTAAACATCAGCTTCCGTTCGAAGCTCAATCAATTACGCCTTTTGCGTTTCAAGTGTCCGACAAATTGCATCGGCCAGCATAATTGAATTTCACAATAAGATGCGACAGTTTCATCTTAAGCTTTTAATCTAAACATAAATTAAAGTTCAAAAGTTCTTAAAGAAAAGCTCCTGGCCGAGGTTCGTTGGATTTGATTTGGGATTGGAAAAGTCAGTCCTATTTTGATCGAGACCGCGATCGGTTAAGAAATATTAGAAAGTAACAAAACTGTATTGTGTTTAATAATTATATCAATAAAGGTTTAACATCATAAAATATTTGAAAATAAAAATTATATTTTTCTTAAAAATTTCCGGAAGAAAATTAATTTGCATATGCTTCTTAATTGTGTTTTTTTTATTATGTTTCAGAGTTTCGCCGCAGTCAAGTCAGAGGGAATCGGACAGGAGTCATAACGCTATTTTGGCAGGTAAGTGTGGTCATTGATATAATTTAGTTTTTTGCGTATTTATTTTAATTTTATTAATTCGAGAGTCTCATCCCAGGCCGCAGTCACACCAGTAGGGATTTGTCAAGGAGCCAGGAAACATTTGAGACAGGTAAGTGTTGTGTTTATTTTGATTTAAAATGTTTTTATAATTTGTATTTGTTTATACGCAGTCTCAACCCTCATCATAGCTTCGTCAGCTGGATCTGGACAGGGAGCACGAGACGCATCTGTGGCAGATATGTAAGATTTTAATTTTTTGTTTGTGCATATGCTTGTTAATTGTGTTTTTTTATTATGTTTCATAGTTTCGACCCTCGCCGCAGTCAAGTCAGAGGGAATCGGACAGGATTCAAAACGCTATTTTGGCAGTTAAGTGTGGTCATTGATTTAATTTTATTTATTGTGTATTTATTTGAATTTTATTATTTCCACAGTCTCATCCCTCGCCGCAGTCACACCACTAGGGATTTGTCAGGGAGCCAGGAAACATTTGAGACAGGTAAGTGTTGTGTTTTATTTGATTTTAAATGTTTTTAATTTGTATTTATTTATACGCAGTCTCAACCCTCATCATAGCTTCGTCAGCTGGATCTGGACGGGAGCACAAGACGCACATATACGCAGATATGTGTAGATTTTAATTTTTTATTTGTGCATATGCTTTAATTGTGTTTTTTTATTATGTTTCAGAGTTTCGTCCCTCGCCGCAGTCAAGTCAGAGGGAATCGGACAGGAGTCAAAACGCTATTTTGGCAGTTAAGTGTGGTCATTGATTTAATTTAATATATTGTGTATTTATTTTAATTTTATTATTTCCACAGTCTCATCCCAGGCCGCAGTCACACCAGTAGGGATTTGTCAAGGAGCCAGGAAACATTTGAGACAGGCAAGTGTTGTGTTTTATTTGTTTTTAAATGTTTTTATAATTTGTGTTTATTTATACGAAGTCTCAACCCTCATCATAGCTTCGTCAGCTGGATCTGGACAGGGAGCTAGAGACGGAAATGTGGCAGATATGTGTAGATTTTAATTTTTTTATTTGTGCATATGCTTGTTAATTGTGTTTTTTTTATTATGTTTCAGAGTTTCGTCCCTCGCCGCAGTCAAGTCAGAGGGAATCGGACAGGAGTCAAAACGTTATTTTGGCAGGTAAGTGTGGTCATTGATATAACTTTGTTTTTTGCGTATTTATTTTAATTTTATTAATTCCACAGTCTCATCCCCGGCCGCAGTCACACCAGTAGGGATTTGTCAAGGAGCCGGGAAACATTTGAGACAGGTAAGTGCTGTGTTTATTTTGATTTTAAATGTTTTTAATTTGTATTTATTTATATGCAGTCTCAACCCTCATCATAGCTTCGTCAGCTGGATCTGGACGGGAGCACAAGACGCACATATACGGAGATATGTGTAGACTTTAATTTTTTATTTGTGCATATGCTTTAATTGTGATTTTTTATTATGTTTCAGAGTTTTCGTTCCTCGCCGCAGTCAAGTCAGAGGGAATCGGACAGGAGTCAAAACGCTATTTTGGCAGTTAAGTGTGGTCATTGATTTAATTTTATTTATTGTGTATTTATTTTAATTTTATTATTTCCACAGTCTCATCCCTCGCCGCAGTCACACCAGTAGGGATTTGTCAAGGAACCGGGAAACATTTGAGACAGGTAAGTGCTGTGTTTATTTTGATTTTAAATGTTTTTATAATTTGTATTTATTTATACGCAGTCTCGTTCCTCATCATTGCTTCGTCAGCTGGATCTGGACGGGAGCACAAGACGCACATTCACGCAGATATGTGTAGATTTTAATTTTTTTATACATGCATATGCTTCTTAATTGTGTTTTTTTTATTATGTTTCAGAGTTTCGCCGCAGTCAAGTCAGAGGGAATCGGACAGGAGTCATAACGCTATTTTGGCAGGTAAGTGTGGTCATTGATATAATTTAGTTTTTTGCGTATTTATTTTAATTTTATTAATTCGACAGTCTCATCCCAGGCCGCAGTCACACCAGTAGGGATTTGTCAAGGAGCCAGGAAATATTTGAGACAGGCAAGTGTTGTGTTTTATTTTTTTTAAATGTTTTTATAATTTGTGTTTATTTATACGCAGTCTCAACCCTCATCATAGTTTTGTCAGCTGGATATGGACAGGGAGCTAGAGACGCATCTGTGGCAGATATGTGTAGATTTTAATTTTTTTATTTGTGCATATGCTTGTTAATTGTGTTTTTTTATTATGTTTCAGAGTTTCGTCCCTCGCCGCAGTCAAGTCAGAGGGAATCGGACAGGATTCAAAACGCTAATTTTATTTATTGTGTATTTATTTGAATTTTATTATTTCCACAGTCTCATCCCACGCCGCAGTCATACCAGTAGGGATTTGTCAAGGAGCCAGGAAACATTTGAGACAGGTAAGTTTTGTGTTTATTTTGATTTTAAATGTTTTAAATTTGTATTTATTTATACGCAGTCTCAACCCTCATCATAGCTTCGTCAGCTGGATCTGGACGGGAGCACAAGACGCACATACACGCAGATATGTGTAGATTTTAATTTTTTATTTGTGCATATGCTTCTTAATTGTGTTTTTTTATTATGTTTCAGAGTTTCGTCCCTCGCCACAGTCAAGTCAGAGGGAATCGGACAGGAGTCAAAACGCTATTTTGGCAGGTAAGTGTGGTCATTGATATAATTTTGTTTTTTGCGTATTTATTTTAATTTTATTAATTCCACAGTCTCATCCCAGGCCGCAGTCACACCAGTAGGGATTTCTTAGG
>NW_026453489.1:0-15215 GCF_025200985.1 Drosophila gunungcola
ATTGTATTATGAGCTTTTAATAACACACGCCACATGCACAGGAATCGTGAAAAAGGAAAGAGACAAATTCAAATGTGACCAGATTATAGGTCTGATAAAAATACTAAATTCTGTGTTGTTTTATGTAATTTGTGATAATTGAATAGCCCTCAATACGCCCCCTCAAAAACAACATTTCACAACGTTAAACTAAACTTAAAGTTCAATAGCTACTTCATTACTTATTCTAATGTGTGCATTCTGGGAAGTGTTACAATATGATCCATCATTTGCTGCAAGGATTGGGGAAACCCAGATAAAACCCAACCAGATCATTATACGTACTTAATATAATAACATCAGATATACAAAATTTAAAAGTAAAAAAGAACTTCAATTACTAAACTTAGCTAGATTATTTTTGTTTGTTTTTCAATGTTTCCTCATCGATTTACATAAATCAAATTAAAATTTAGATAGGTACTTTAGTTTAACGAAATTAGATTAAATCGTGTCTTCTTTTGTTGAGGTTGTTCTTCTTGGAGTAGTCCCAATTGCCTTCTTAATATTGTTCTTATCCTATTGTTCCTATGGGAGTTATAAGATATATAATCTTATAGCTCCCATAGGAACTGTTGTAATCCTTTAGCACCAAGAAAAGTAACACACTGAGATTGGTTATGTATTTTAGTTATTATTGTATTATGAGCTTTTAATAACACACGCCACATGCACAGGAATCGTGAAAAAGGAAAGAGACAAATTCAAATGTGACCAGATTATAGGTCTGATAAAAATACTAAATTCTGTGTTGTTTTATGTAATTTGTGATAATTGAATAGCCCTCAATACGCCCCCTCAAAAACAACATTTCACAACGTTAAACTAAACTTAAAGTTCAATAGCTACTTCATTACTTATTCTAATGTGGCTAGTGTGCATTCTGGGAAGTGTTACAATATGATCCATCATTTGCTGCAAGGATTGGGGAAACCCAGATAAAACCCAACCAGATCATTATACGTACTTAATATAATAACATCAGATATACAAAATTTAAAAGTAAAAAAGAACTTCAATTACTAAACTTAGCTAGATTATTTTTGTTTGTTTTTCAATGTTTCCTCATCGATTTACATAAATCAAATTAAAATTTAGATAGGTACTTTAGTTTAACGAAATTAGATTAAATCGTGTCTTCTTTTGTTGAGGTTGTTCTTCTTGGAGTAGTCCCAATTGCCTTCTTAATAACGAGAATCTTCCAGGAGGTAATGGTTTCGTGAAGATGTCTGCCAGCTGATTCTCTGTAGGAATATACTCAATAGAAATAATATTATTCTCTATTTGCTCTCTGGAAAAATGATACTTTATATATATATGACAAGACGGATTGCTGGCTATGCTTATACATCCCTGGTTATCTTCAAACAACTTTATTGGCTTATCAAATTTAATTTAAATGCTTTCTAAGAGGGACTTAAGCCATAATGCCATGTATTTTGCTTCAGTGGATGAAGCTGCCACTGAATTCTGTCTCTTTGTATTCCAACAAATTAAATTTGAATTAAACATTTTAAAAAGGTAACCAGATGTGCTTTTTCTGTCATTTTCATTTCCACCACATGAGTTGACATAGCCAATAAATATGTGTTCGTAATTCATATTTTTCATACATCTTATAGATCTCATTGGAACAATTGGGTAAAATCGCTTAAAATTTGATTTTTCAGCAAATTTCGCGCAGTTTATAAGCTGTTGACCTGAAGCTTTCCAAATCTTTTTTTTATGATCGGGGTGACAGAGCCTGTTAATCGGACGTCTATATCTTATAGCTCCCATTGGAACAATATGGTAAAATCGCTTAAAATTTAATTTTTTGAGCAAATTTCGCGCAGTTTTTAAGCTGTTGACCTGAATCTTTCCAAATCTTTTTTTTAATTCATACCATGATCCGGGTGACAGAGCCTGCCAATCGGACGTCTACATCTTATAGATCTCATTGGAACAATAGGGTAAACTCGCTTAAAATTTAATTCTTTCAGCAAATTTCGCGCAGTTTATAAGCTGTTGACCTGAAGCTTTCCAAATATTTTTTTCTGATCGGGGTGACAGAGCATGCCAATCGGACGTCTATATCTTATAGCTCCCATAGGAACAATAGGGTAAAATCGCTTAACATTGGATTTTTTCAGCACATTTCGCGCAATTTTTAAGCTGTTGACCTGAATCATTCCGAAGCGTATTTTTTAATAGCTACCATAGGAACAATGGTGAAAACTCGTATTTCTTAATGCATATGATCAGGGTGAAAGAGCGTGCCAATCGGACGTCTATATCTTATAGATCCCATTGGAACAATAGGGTAATCTCGCTTAAAATTTGATTTTTTAAGCACATTTCGCGCAGTTTTTAAGCTGTTGACCTGAATCTTTCCAAATCTTTTTTTTGTATGATCGGGGTGACAGAGCGTGCCAATCGGACGTCTATATCTTATAGATCCCATTGGAACAATAGGGTAAAATCGCTTAAAATTTGATTTTTTCAGCACATTTCGCGCAGTTTTTAAGCTGTTGACCTGCATCTTTCCAAATCGTATTTTTTAATAGCTACCATAGAAACATTAGGTCAAATTCGTACTTTTTAATGCATATGTTCAGGGTGAAAGAGCGTGCCAATCGGACGTCTATATCTTATAGATCCCATTGGAACAATAGGGTAATCTTGCTTAAAAATTGATTTTTTCAGCACATTACGCGCAGTTTTAAGCTGTTGACCTGAATCTTTCCAAATCTTTTTTTTGTATGATCGGGGTGACAGAGCGTGCCAATCGGACGTCTATATCTTATAGCTCCCATAGGAACACTAGGGTAAAATCGCTTAAAATTTGTTTTTTTCAGCACATTTCGCGCAGTTTATAAGCTGTTGACCTGCATCTTTTCAAATCGTATTTTTTAAAAGCTACCATAGGAACATTAGGTCAAATTCGTATTTTTTAATGCATATGGTCAGGGTGAATGAGCGTGCCAATCGGACGTCTATATCTTATAGCTCCCATAGGAACAATAGGGTAAAATCGCTTAAAATTTGATTTTTTCACCACATTTGGTGCAATTTATAAGCAGTTGACCTGAATCATTTCAAATCTAATTTTTTAATAGCTACCACAAGAACAATAGGGCAAAATCGTGTTTTTTAATGCATATGATCAGGATGAAAGAGCGTGCCAATTGGACGTCTATATCTTATAGCTCCCATAGGAACAATAGGATAAAATCGCTTAAAATTAATTTTTTCAGAAAATTTCGCGCAGTTTATAAGCTGTTGACCTGAATCTTTCCAAATCGTTTTTTTTGTGATGCATACCATGATCGGAATGACAGAGCGTGCCAATCTTACGTCTATATCTTATAGATCCCATAGGAACAATAAGGTAAAATCGCTTAGAATTTGATTTTTTCAGCACATTTCGCGCAGTTCTTAAGCTGTTGTTGACCTGAATCTTTCCAAATGTTTTTTTGTATGATCGGGGTGACAGAGCGTGCCAATCGGACGTCTATTTCTTATAGATCCCTTTGGAACAATAGGTTAAAATCGCTTAAAATTTGATTTTTTCAGCACATTTCGCGCAGTTTTTAAGCTGTTGACCTGAATCTTTCCAAATCTTATTTTTTATGATCGGGTTGACAGAGCGTGCCAATCGGACGTCTATATCTTGTAGATCCCATTGGAACAATAGGGTAAAATCGCTTAAAATTTGATTTTTCAGCACATTTCGCGCAGTTTTTAAGCTGTTGACCTGCATCTTTCCAAATCGTATTTTTTAATAGCTACCATAGAAACATTAGGTCAAATTCGTACTTTTTAATGCATATGTTCAGGGTGAAAGAGCGTGCCAACCGGACGGCGATTTTATCCTATTGTTCCTATGGGAGTTATAAGATATATAATCTTATAGCTCCCATAGGAACTGTTGTAATCCTTTAGCACCAAGAAAAGTAACACACTGAGATTGGTTATGTATTTTAGTTATTATTGTATTATGAGCTTTTAATAACACACGCCACATGCACAGGAATCGTGAAAAAGGAAAGAGACAAATTCAAATGTGACCAGATTATAGGTCTGATAAAAATACTAAATTCTGTGTTGTTTTATGTAATTTGTGATAATTGAATAGCCCTCAATACGCCCCCTCAAAAACAACATTTCACAACGTTAAACTAAACTTAAAGTTCAATAGCTACTTCATTACTTATTCTAATGTGGCTAGTGTGCATTCTGGGAAGTGTTACAATATGATCCAGCATTTGCTGCAAGGATTGGGGAAACCCAGATAAAACCCAACCAGATCATTATACGTACTTAATATAATAACATCAGATATACAAAATTTAAAAGTAAAAAAGAACTTCAATTACTAAACTTAGCTAGATTATTTTTGTTTGTTTTTCAATGTTTCCTCATCGATTTACATAAATCAAATTAAAATTTAGATAGGTACTTTAGTTTAACGAAATTAGATTAAATCGTGTCTTCTTTTGTTGAGGTTGTTCTTCTTGGAGTAGTCCCAATTGCCTTCTTAATAACGAGAATCTTCCAGGAGGTAATGGTTTCGTGAAGATGTCTGCCAGCTGATTCTCTGTAGGAATATACTCAATAGAAATAATATTATTCTCTATTTGCTCTCTGGAAAAATGATACTTTATATATATATGACAAGACGGATTGCTGGCTATGCTTATACATCCCTGGTTATCTTCAAACAACTTTATTGGCTTATCAAATTTAATTTAAATGCTTTCTAAGAGGGACTTAAGCCATAATGCCATGTATTTTGCTTCAGTGGATGAAGCTGCCACTGAATTCTGTCTCTTTGTATTCCAACAAATTAAATTTGAATTAAACATTTTAAAAAGGTAACCAGATGTGCTTTTTCTGTCATTTTCATTTCCACCACATGAGTCGACATAGCCAATAAATATGTGTTCGTAATTCATATTTTTCTTGAAAATTAATTTCACATCAATGTTTTCTTTAAGATACCTTAAGACCCTTTTTAAACATTGCCATAGCTCTATATTATTTTTATTAGTATATCTACTTAGGATATTCACAGCAGTAGCTATATCAGGACGTGTACAAAGCATTATGTACATTAAACTACCAGTTAAATTTCGACAAGGAGCATCGTATTTGTCGTCTGCATTTAACATTTCATAATCTAGTTTAGACGGAAGCGGAGTATTTACAGACTTGCAGTCTTCCATATAAAACTTATTTAAAACCTTTTTAATATACACAGATTGGCTTAAAGATATCTTATCTTGGCCAATTTCTATTTTCATTCCAATAAAGTAACGTATTTCACCCAAGTCAGTCATTCTAAATTTTGTCATTAGGTATTGCTTAAAATTGTTTAATACTTTTATATCTGATGTTGCTATTACCACGTCATCCACATATAGTAAGACATAAAAATTTTTCTTGATATCGCCTCTATCTTGAACATATATGCAGTGATCGACGGGTGAATTTTTAAATCTACATTCTTTTAATGCCTGCTCAAAAACTTCAAACCAGCATCTAGCTGCTTGTTTGAGCCCATAAATGGCTTTGTTCAATTTCACGATTACAAATAATTCCTTGAGGAACTTTCATATATATTTCCTGCTTCAGCGTAACATTGAGAAAAGCAGTTTTAACATCCATGTGATGTACTTTAAGATTATATTGATTTCCAATCGATAAAATAAAACGGAAACTAGAAATTCTCGCAACAGGAGCGAACGTTTCGTCATAGTCTATTTGATATTTTTGTGTAAGACCGCGTGCAACTAGTCTTGCTTTATATTTAATTGGATTTCCCGTTTCATCATGCTTCAAAGTAAATACCCATTTACAATCTACATTGTTCTTATTTTCAGGCCTTTTAACAATAGTCCATGTCTTATTTAATTCATGAGCAGAGAGTTCGACCTTGATAGCTTCGACCCATAAAGACTTATCTTTTCTACTTTGTTCTTTATCAAATGAATAAGGAACTTCATTAAAAACAGTGTGAGCATTCATTATAAAATTATTTAGACTTAGATCCTCTTCACTATAACATATGTGTGGTCTATTTTTCAATCTTTCGCTTCTTCTAGTTATATCGTTAGCTTTATTACCAATTTCATTTGCTGAAATTTTTCTAGACTGCTTTCCTTCCTTACTCTCATTCAGGACACTGTTGTTATCGCTATCCTTACTTTCGTTCAGGATCTCTTGTTCAAAAACCTTATTTTGAACATTTTTATTTACGTAATCCTTACTCTCATTCAGGATTTTTTAGTTTAAAATGTTCCATACTCTCATTCTGGAAATTTTCATTTACGTTATCCTTACTCTCATTCAGGAAATCTTGTTCAAAATATTCCATACTCTCATTCTGGAAATTTTCATTTACTTTATCCTTACTCTCATTCAGGAAACCTTGTTCAAAATATTTCATACTCTCATTCTGGAAATTACATTCAACACCTTCCTTACTTTCATTCAGGGGCATACTTTCCTAACTCTCCTTCAGGAATTTAATTTTCTTATTATTATCCTTACTATCATTCAGTATTTCACTTTTAGTAGCTCTAGAGTTAACCATATTTGTCTCATCTACAACTACGTCTCTGGCAACCATAAATTTGTCATTTTCAATATACCATACCTTTAAGCCATTTGGTTCGTACCGGACAAATATAGTTTTAAGCGATTTATCGTCAAATTTCCGTTTCCTAATCTTGTTATGAACATAAACAGTCGAACCAAATATTTTTATATATTTCAAAATCGGCTTTCTATTATGCCACATTTCATACGGCGTTGTTTCGCGATCTCCAAGTGCTCTGCTTGGAATCCTATTTATTAAATACGTTGCCGTCAACACCGCTTCACCCCAAAAAGATTTATCTAGTCTGGCACCATTTACCATGGCACGAGCCTTTTCAGTAATTGTTCTGATCATTCGTTTTGAAACTCCATTTAATTGTGGAGTATATGGTAAAGTCAAGTGGTAACTTATTCCTTTCTGAACGCAGAACTCACGCATATCATTAGATAAATACTCCCTACCGTTGTCAATGTATAGATTAACAATTTTAAGATTAAAGTGTGTTTCACATTTTGCCACAAAATCTTTAAACATATTATACACATCCGACTTATATTTTATTAAATAAGTGAAGCAATAATGGGTAAATTGATCCACAAAAATTACATAGCAATTTTTATCATCAATAGTTGTTGGTGTTATCGGACCACAGACATCAGAATAAATAACATAAAGAGGTCTATTTATATGCTGTTTAATTTTATATTTAGAAAATCGTAATCTGGCTTGCTTTCCATTCAGACAAGCTTCGCATATATCCTCAGAAGGATTAACATAACAAGTAGACGATTATCATTAAATAAATTCTTTCTTTTTATTTCTAACATTTTTCCTTTACTTATATGACCCAACCTTTCGTGCCATAGTTTATATAAATCTGTATTTTTCGAATTAACTTTATATGCTTTAAATTCAATAACTGGCATATTGTACGCAACTGTGTTTTCAGCAATCGTGACACCGTTCTTGTTCAATTTAACTCCATTTTCGTCGAATACTACTGTTACTCCAGCCTCTTGTAGCCTTTTGACCGTACAGTACGTCCTCCAGCGTTATCTGATATTAATTTTCCAGACGGACGACTCAGCATGGTCCATAAATAAAGCCTCATCGTTTATGAGGTCGGTAGCACCCGAGTCAAGAATAAAATTCACGTTCACTTTTGAATTATTAACATTTTTATTTACACTTTTCAGCAAGAACGCGAAGCCTGTTCGTTATAGCCGAAACAATCTTTTTTCATGTGTCCTAGCTTTCCACAATGATGGCATTTTATGTTATTTACGTTTTGTTTCATATTATACGGTTTGCGTGTAATTTGTATTATAATTTTTTGTTTAAGTTTATAGCTATTATTGTTTTTATAATTTTTTTTATAGTTATTGTTAAATTTAGTTTTTGCCTCAGCCTGCATAACCTTTCTACTAGTGTCGTTATTAGCGTTTTTAATTTTTACTTCGTGGTCTAGTAAACGGTTCTTTACATACGCGAGCGTTATATTTTCCTCTGAAAGTGTCTCTATTGCTGTAATTACCCCGTCATATGATCCTGGCAATGTGAGCAGCAAATGCGTCGTCCATTTTAGCCCCCGACGCTAAAAGTTCACCAACTAGTTCATCAAAAATAATAAAGTGGTTCACTAGTGCCATCTCACTCTTGAGTTTAAGCGTCAACAACCGTTTGCGCACAGATAACTGCGACGCAATACTTTTTCGTTCATACACGGAATTCAGACTTCTGAGAATTTCGCGTGCTGTGTTGTCGCTCGTTGCGAACCCAACTTTCATCTGTTTCTTCAGGAGTCTCACTATCAATTACTTTTAATATGTCTTGTTCAGCAAGAAGTGCTCTAATTCAAAATTTCCAAACTGAATATTTCTCACCGTCAAACGGTTTTATGTTTCGCTTTGATTTGTCCAACATGTACATATATGTATTCACTCGCGTGTGTATAAACTGAAAAATTGTTTTTTTTTTTACTTTTAATTTTCTAAACGAACGTGGACTGGGCCCATAACCTGTTGTAATCCTTTAGCACCAGGAAAAATAACACACTGAGTTTGGTTATGTAAATTAGTTATTATTATATTATGAGCTTTTAACAACACACGCCACATGCACAGGAATCGTGAAAAAGGAAATAGACAAATTCAAATGTGACCAGTATATAGGTCTGATCAAAATACTAAATTCAGTGTTGTGTTATGTTATTTTTGATAATAGAATAGGAGAAAATCGCTTAAAATTTATTTTTTTCAGCAAATTTCGCGCAGTTTATAAGCTGTTGACCTGAATCTTTCCAAAACGTTTTTTTGTAATGCATACCATGATCGGTGCCAATCGGACGTCTATATCCTATAGCTCCCATTTGAACAATAGGGTAAAATCGCTTAAAATTTGATTTTTTCAGCACATTTCGCGCAGTTTATAAGCTGTTGACCTGAATCTTTCCAATTTGTATTTTTTAATAGCTACCATAGGAAAAATAGGTCAAAATCGTATTTTTTGATGCATATGTTCAGGGTGAAAGAGCCTGCCAATCGGACGTCTATATCTTATAGTTCCCATAGGAATACAAGGATAGAATCGCTTAAAATTTAATTTTTTCAGCAAATTTCGCGCAGTTTATATGCTGTTGACCTGAATCTTTCCAAATCGTTTTTTTTTGTAATGCATTCCATGATCGGAATGACAAAGCGTGCCAATCGGACGTCTATATCTTATAGCTCCCATATGAACAATAAGGTAAAATCGATTAAAATTGGATTTTTTTCAGCACATTTCGCGCAGTTTATAAGCTGTTGACCTGAATCTTTCCAAATCGTATTTTTTAATAGCTACCATAGGAAAAATAGGTCAAAATCGTATTTTTTGATGCATATGTTCAGGGTGAAAGAGCCTGCCAATCGGACGTCTATATCTTATAGCTCCCATAGGAACAATAGGATAAAATCGCTTAAAATTTATTTTTTTCAGCAAATTTCGCGCAGTTTATAAGCTGTTGATCTGAATCTTTCCGAAACGTTTTTTTGTAATACATACCATGATCGGACTGACAGAGCGTGACAATCGGACGTCTATATCTTATAGCTCCCATATGAACAATAGGGTAAAATCGCTTAAAATTGTATTTTTTTGTGCACATTTCGCGCAGTTTTTAAGCTGTTGACCTGAATCTTTCCAAATGTTTTTTTTTTAATGCATACCATGATCCGGGTGACAGAGCCTGCCAATCGGACGTCTATATCTTATAGCTCCCATAGGAAAAAAAGGGTAAAATCGCTTAAAATTTGATTTTTTCAGCACATTTCGCGCAGTTTATAAGCTGTTGACCTGAATCTTTCCAAATCGATTTTTTTAATGCATACCATGATCGAAATGACAGAGCGTGCCAATCGGACGTCTATATCTTATAGCTCCCATAGGAACAATAGGGTAAAATCGCTTAAAATTTGATTTTTTCAGCACATTTCGCGCAGTTTATAAGCTGTTGACCTGAATCATTCCGAATCGTATTTTTTAATAGCTACCATAGAAACAATAGGGCAAAATCGTTTTTAATGCATATCATGATCAGGGTGAAAGAGCGAGCCAATAGCACGTCTATATCTTATAGCTCCCATACGAACAATTGGGTAAAATCGCTTAAAATTTGATTTTTTCAGCACATTTCGCGCAGTTTTTAAGCTGTTGACCTGAATCTTTCCAAATCTTTTTTTTATGATCGGGGTGACAGAGCGTGCCAAGCGGACGTCTATATCTTATATATCCCATAGGAACAATAGGGTAAAATCGCTTTAAATTTGATTTTTTCAGCACATTTCGCGCAGTTTATAAGCTGTTGACCTGAATCTTTCCAACTCTATTTTTTTTTTTATGCATACCATGATTCGGGTGACAGAGCGTGCCAATCGGACGTCTATATCTTATAGCTCCCATAGGAACAATAGGGTAAAATCGCTTAAAATTTGATTTTTTCAACGCATTTCGCGCAGTTTTTAAGCTGTTGACCTGAATCTTTCCAAATCGTACTTTTTAATAGCTACCATTGGAACAATAGGGTAAAATCGCCTGAATCTTTCCAACTCTTTTTTTTTTAATGCATACCATGATTCGGGTGACAGAGCGTGCCAATCGGACGTCTATATCTTATAGCTCCCATAGGAACAATAGGGTAAAATCGCTTAAAATTTGATTTTTTCAACACATTTCGCGCAGTTTATAAGCTGTTGACCTGAATCTTTCCAAATCGTATTTTTTAATACCTACCATAGGAAAAATAGGTCAAAATCGTATTTTTTGATGCATATGTTCAGGGTGAAAGAGCCTGCCAATCGGACGTATATATCTTATAGTTCCCATAGGAACACAAGGATAAAATCGCTTAAAATTTAATTTTTTTCAGCAAATTTCGCGCAGTTTCTAAGCTGTTGACCTGAATCTTTCCAAATCGTGTTAATAGGATGTCTATATCTTATAGCTCCCATAGGAACAATAGGGTAAAATCGCTTAAAATTTGATTTTTTCAGCACATTTCGCGCAGTTTATAAACTGTTGACCTGAATCTTTCCAACTCTTTTTTTTTTTAATGCATACCATGATTCGGGTGACAGAGCGTGCCAATCGGACGTCTATATCTTATAGCTCCCATAGGAACAATAGGGTAAAATCGCTTAAAATTTGATTTTTCAACACATTTCGCGCAGTTTATAAGCTGTTGACCTGAATCTTTCCAACTCTTTTTTTTTTTAATGCGTACCATGATTCGGGTGACAGAGCGTGCCAATCGGACGTCTATATCTTATAGCTCCCATAGGAACAATAGGGTAAAATCGCTTAAAATTTGATTTTTTCAACACATTTCGCGCAGTTTATAAGCTGTTGACCTGAATCTTTCCAAATCGTATTTTTTAATACCTACCATAGGAAAAATAGGTCAAAATCGTATTTTTTGATGCATATGTTCAGGGTGAAAGAGCCTGCCAATCGGACGTCTATATCTTATAGTTCCCATAGGAACACAAGGATAAAATCGCTTAAAATTTAATTTTTTCAGCAAATTTCGCGCAGTTTCTAAGCTGTTGACCTGAATCTTTCCAAATCGTGTTAATCGGATGTCTATATCTTATAGCTCCCATAGGAACAATAGGGTAAAATCGCTTAAAATTTGATTTTTTCAGCACATTTCGCGCAGTTTATAAGCTGTTGACCTGAATCATTCCGAATCGTATTTTTTAATAGATTCCATAGGAACAATAGGGCGAAATCGTACTTTTTAATGCATATCATGATCAGGGTGAAAGAGCCTGCCAATCGGACGTCTATATCTTATTGTTCCCATAGGAACAATAGGATAAAATCGCTTAAAATTTATTTTTTTCAGCAAATTTCGCGCAGTTTATAAGCTGTTGACCTGAATCTTTCCAAAATTTTTTTTGTAATACATACCATGATCAGACTGACAGAGCGTGCTTATAGCTCCCATATGAGCAATAGGGTAAAATCGCTTAAAATTTGATTTTTTCAGCACATTTCGGGCAGTTTTTAAGCTGTTGACCTGAATCTTTCCAAATGTTTTTTTTTTAATGCATACCATGATCCGGGTGACAGAGCCTGCCAATCGGACGTCTATATCTCATAGCTCCCATAGGAACAATAGGGTAAAATCGCTTAAAATTTGATTTTTTCAGCACATTTCGCGCAGTTTATAAGCTGTTGACCTGAATCATTCCGAATCGTACTTTTTAATAGCTACCATTGGAACAATAGGGTAAAATCGCTTATAATTTGATTTTTTCAACACATTTCGCGCAGTTTTTAAGCTGTTGACCTGAATCTTTCCAACTCTTTTTTTTTTAATGCATACCATGATTCGGGTGACAGAGCGTGCCAATCGGACGTCTATATCTTATAGCACCCATAGGAACAATAGGGTAAAATCGCTTAAAATTGGATTTTTTCAGCCAATTTCGGGCAGTGTATAAGCTGTTGACCTGAATCATTCCGAATCGTATTTTTTAATAGCTACCATAGGAACAATAGGGCAAAATCGTTTTTAATGGATATCATGATCAGGGTGAAAGAGCCTGCCAATCGGACGTCTAAATCTTATTGTTCCCATAGGAACAATAGGATAAAATCGCTTAAAATTTATTTTTTTCAGCACATTTCGGGCAGTTTTTAAGCTGTTGACCTGAATCTTTCCAAAACTTTTTTTTTGTAATACATACCATGATCGGACTGACAGAGCGTGCTTATAGCTCCCATATGAGCAATAGGGTAAAATCGCTTAAAATTTGATTTTTTCAGCACATTTCGGGCAGTTTTTAAGCTGTTGACCTGAATCTTTCCAAATGTTTTTTTTTTTAATGCATTACCATGATCCGGGTGACAGAGCCTGCCAATCGGACGTCTATATCTTATAGCTCCCATAGGAACAATAGGGTAAAATCGCTTAAAATTTGATTTTTTCAGCACATTTCGCGCAGTTTATAAGCTGTTGACCTGAATCATTCCGAATCGTACTTTTTAATAGCTACCATTGGAACAATAGGGTAAAATCGCTTATAATTTGATTTTTTCAACACATTTCGCGCAGTTTTTAAGCTGTTGACCTGAATCTTTCCAACTCTTTTTTTTTTAATGCATACCATGATTCGGGTGACAGAGCGTGCCAATCGGACGTCTATATCTTATAGCTCCCATAGGAACAATAGGGTAAAATCGCTTAAAATTGGATTTTTTCAGCAAATTTCGCGCAGTTTATAAACTGTTGACCTGAATCATTCCGAATCGTATTTTTTAATAGCTACCATAGAAACAATAGGGCAAAATCGTTTTTAATGCATATCATGATCAGGGTGAAAGAGCGAGCCAATAGCACGTCTATATCTTATAGCTCCCATACGCTTAAAATTTGATTTTTTCAGCACATTTCGCGCAGTTTTTAAGCTGTAGACCTGAATCTTTCCACATTTTTTTTTTATGATCGGGGTGACAGAGCGTGCCAAGCGGACGTCTATATCTTATAGATCCCATAGGAACAATAGGGTAAAATCGCTTAAAATTTGATTTTTTCAGCACATTTCGCGCAGTTTATAAACTGTTGACCTGAATCATTCCGAATCGTATTTTTAATAGCTACCATAGAAACAATAGGGCAAAATCGTTTTTAATGCATATCATGATCAGGGTGAAAGAGCGAGCCAATAGCACATCTATATCTTATAGCTCCCATACGAAAAATAGGGTAAAATCGCTTAAAATTTGATTTTTTCAGCACATTTCGCGCAGTTTTTAAGCTGTTGACCTGAATCTTTCCAAATCTTTTTTTATGATCGGGGTGACAGAGCGTGCCAAGCGGACGTCTATATCTTATAGATCCCATAGGAACAAGAGGGTAAAATCGTTTAAATTTGATTTTTTCAGCACATTTCGCGCAGTTTATAAGCTGTTGACCTGAATCTTTCCAACTCTTTTTTTTTAATGCATACCATAATTTGGGTGACAGAGCGTGCCAATCGGACGTCTATATCTTATAGCTCCCATAGGAACAATAGGGTAAAATCGCTTAAAATTTGATTTTTTCAACACATTTCGCGCAGTTTATAAGCTGTTGACCTGAATCTTTCCAAATAGTATTTTTTAATACCTACCATAGGAAAAATAGGTCAAAATCGTATTTTTTGATGCATATGTTCAGGGTGAAAGAGCCTGCCAATCGGACGTCTATATCTTATAGTTCCCATAGGAACACAAGGATAAAATCGCTTAAAATTTAATTTTTTCAGCAAATTTCGCGCATTTTCTAAGCTGTTGGCCTGAATCTTTCCAAATCGTGTTAATCGGATGTCTATATCTTATAGCTCCCATAGGAACAATAGGGTAAAATCGCTTAAAATTTGATTTTTTCAGCACATTTCGCGCAGTTTATAAGCTGTTGACCTGAATCATTCCGAATCGTATTTTTTAATAGATTCCATAGGAACAATAGGGCGAAAATCGTACTTTTTAATGCATATCATGATCAGGGTGAAAGAGCCTGCCAATCGGACGTCTATATCTTATTGTTCCCATAGGAACAATAGGATAAATCGCTTAAAATTTATTTTTTTCAGCAAATTTCGCGCAGTTTATAAGCTGTTGACCTGAATCTTTCCAAAACTTTTTTTGTAATACATACCATGATCGGACTGACAGAGCGTGCTTATAGCTCCCATATGAGCAATAGGGTAAAATCGCTTAAAATTTGATTTTTTCAGCACATTTCGGGCAGTTTTTAAGCTGTTGACCTGAATCTTTCCAAATGTTTTTTTTTTAATGCATACCATGATCCGGGTGACAGAGCCTGCCAATCGGACGTCTATATCTTATAGCTCCCATAGGAACAATAGGGTAAAATCGCTTAAAATTGGATTTTTTCAGCCAATTTCGCGCAGTCTATAAGCTGTTGACCTGAATCATTCCGAATCGTATTTTTTAATAGCTACCATAGGAACAATAGGGCAAAATCGTTTTTAATGGATATCATGATCAGGGTGAAAGAGCCTGCCAATCGGACGTCTATTTCTTATTGTTCCCATAGGAACAATAG
>NW_026453490.1:0-14691 GCF_025200985.1 Drosophila gunungcola
TAAATACGCACATTGAAAATGCTTCACTTTTGCAAAACCAAATAGAAGTGAAAGACACAAAAGCTGTATACCGCGAAGAGTTGGAAGAGAGGGCCGTATTGACAAAGTCATTGCTGATTTAAATTTAAAACAAGTGCAAACAAAATAATATCGAGAAATCCGCTCCGCCAGCAAATCGCCCGCCTCAATGCCGTCCACCGAGCGTTGCTCTCCCCAACTTTTAGCGGAAAACACTCCGAATTTTAAAATTTTACACGCCTTTTCGAAATTTTCGTTGACAAAGATGACACTTTACACGAAATTCGTGTTTAGCTGGAGACGCTTTAGGAACAGTTAAAGCCTTTCAAGTCACTGCGGAAAATTATCCCAAAGCCCTTGCTAGCCTGAAGCGGGTGTACGATACTGATTGTCTTATTTTTTTTGACAACATATCGACACTTTTTAATTTGCAAAAAATTTCCCAGCCTTCAGCTACAGCCTTGAGAACCCTCATCGACACGGTCACAGCCTTGTATGACTCCTTGCTGTCTATTGGGGATGATAGACGCATTTTTAATGATATTTTAATACATCTGGTAATGAGCAAGGTCGATGCAGGAACTAAAAGAAAATGGGGAGAACAGTTAGATTATACTTCGCTTCCACTTTGGAGCGAATTTGAGGCGGCCCTCAACAGGCGATACCAACACATGTTAGCAGAAGAGGCTTCCAAGCCCAAAACTGTTCGACAGACCCAATCTAAATCTAAGAAGAATGGAAATAGGAGTTTTTCGTTTGTCGCTGCCAGGAACGACTCTGTTCAATGCATGTATTGCAACTCAGCTGAACATCAGATTGGAAAGTGCGCTTCCTTCGCAGACCTAACAGTTCAGCAAAGATTCGATTTCGCTAAGAAAGGGTCACACGGTCAAAAAATGCAAATCGAACAGATCTAGAGTGTGCAATTCCTCACATCACACTTTGCTACACATATATTCCCCAAACACAAATCTCGCGTTGCCACCCCCTTCTCAGCCCACGCTCATGCAGGAGTCTCCATCGGATCGAGTCATTCTTGCAACTGCTGTTGTGTCAAACCAAAAGCGGCGAGTTTGTATTAGCTCGAGCGTTGCTCGACTCTGGTTCACCAATAAGCTTTGTAACCGATGAGCTCGCTCAGAGGCTCAAAATTACAAGAGAGGACGTGTGCAGGGTGCCTGAAAATATTCAGTTGGCAGATCCATTCTTCTTCAAGCGCCAAAAAACATTCTTTGAACTTTTATCTATTGGCCAGACAAAGCAGGGGCCTGAATTCCCCATCTCACAAAAGACAGTTCTCGGCTGGATAGTTTCAGGGAGATGTGCCTCTGAAAATAATAAAAACGCTGAAAAAGGGTACACAACCCTGCAGAAATTTTGGTCTGTGGAGGACTTGCCGCCCAAGGCTAAAGTCCATACTCCTGAGTAACAACTCTGTCAACAACACTTTGAGAAAAATACTCAAAGATTGTCGTCCGGTAGATTTTCGGTTCGTTTGCCGTTTAAATCTGACCCAAATACTCTTGGTATGTCATACGAAGTTGCGAAACGTAGATTTTTGTCGCTAGAAAGGAAATTGTCAAAGGACCCTTCGCTGAAGAAGATGTATATTGAATTCATGGAGGAATATATTTTACTGGGCCACATGTCCTCCACCAATGACAAAATTCCAAATACTCCGCACTATTTCATTCCGCACCAATGCGTTTTACGGCCACAAAGTACTTCAACTAAGTTGAGAGTAGTTTTCGATGCATGACATCTTGATGGTAGGCCCAACTATTCAAGAGGAGCTGTACTCGACTCTGCTTCGGTTTAGATTGCATAAGTTTGCCCTTGCGGCCGACGTCGAAAAGATGTATCGCCAAGTGATGGTGGACGAAGCTGATCGTAACTTCCAGCTCATAGTATGGAGACGAGATCCGTTACATATGAAACTTCGCCAGCACCCTTTTTGGCGATTCGGTGTTTAATGCGGCTAGGAGAGATGAATTTTAGAATGATTTTTATGTTGACGATTTGTTGACTGGCGCCGGATGCGTTGAGGACCTGCAAAGCCTTCGAGACGAAGTTTCTCAGGTCTTGCAAGAGGCAGGCTTTGAATTGGCAAAGTGGTTTTCAAACTGCCCAGAGTTATCCGCATCTGATAGCGCTGTAATGCCACTTATGGCAGACTCAGACGTAACCAAGACCCTTGGCGTGGTTTGGTTACCGGTTAAGATTACTTTCAATTTCGGTTGAATGACTCTTTCCTGGATCTTCGCGCGACAAAACGAAATATTTTGTCGGTGACTGCTCGACTTTTCGACCCACTTGGCCTCTTGTGTCCTTTGGTCACAAAGGCAAAGATGTTGTTGCAGGAACTGTGGCTTTGAAAATTAGATTGGGACGATTCGCGACCGATGCAGTTGCTCACGTCGTGGGAGAAGTTTAAAGCAACGCTTCTGCAGCTGCCTAAAATTAAGGTATCGCGATTCGTCAACACAGATCCACAAGTCCCGATTCAAATACATGGTTTCGCTGACGCTTCCATGCGACCGTATGGAGCGTGCATCTACGTTCGGACTCAAACTGCTGAAGGTTCGAAAGTGTCTTTATTGACCGCCAAATCGAAAGTAGCTCCCCTCAAGACAAAAACTTTGCCTCGCCTTGAGCTGTGTGCAGCTCACCTTTTAGCTGATCTCTATAATCGTGTCAGGCCATTGCTAAATTCTCCCATTGAGAATGTTTTCCTGTGGACAGACTCCGAGATCACTTTACACTGGATTAAAACCCATCCCTCGTCGTTGTCGGTTTTTGTTTCGAACCGGGTTGCAGAAATTCAGGAGTGGTCGGAGAAAGCAATTTGGAGACACGTTCCCACGAAAGTCAACCCAGCAGACATAGTGTCCCGAGGATGTGACGTAGAGGAGCTTACAACGTCCATTTGGTTCGGTGGGCCTTCGTTCTTGCTAGACTCAGAAAATAATTGGCCTGTAAATAAACATTTCGAACTGCCGGCTGATGTAATGTCGATAGAGCTACGCAAATCGGCAATAGCTCTCGTAGTCAGCCCAGAGCCAAATTATGTGCTTCAGAAAATAGAGTCCATTTCGTCGCACCTGAAGCTTCTGAGAGTTTTCGTGTGGGTTTTTGTTATATTCCCTTTGAAAAAAGTATTTCGCCAAGAGAACTGGATTTCGCTTTTGATAAAATTGTCGAAGTTATCCAATTTCACGAATTCAGGGACGACATAAGTAAAATTCGGAAAAAAAAAAACCGGTAGCAACGAATATTCAAAAGTTAAACCCTTTTCTTCAGGAAAATATATAACATTGGTGCTACGAGTTGGGGGTCGGTTATTGAATGCTCCTATCCCGTACGAAGCCAAATTCCCGTTGTTGCTGTCTAAAAGCCCACAGTTCGTCAGATCCTATGTGTCATACCTGCACGTTACGAACTGTCACGCAGGCCCACGAGTTCTCGTAAGTCGTCTGCGCGAGAAAATCTGGCTACTTAATGCTCAAGAAGTCTGCCACGAACAGTTCGGACGTGCATGCGCTGCTTTCGCTGTAAGCCGCAGGATGCTAGATGTTGGTTTCAAATATTCGAAAAAGCGTTGAGAAATAGGTTTTGTAAATTCTCCTGTAGATCGTTGTATATATCTTCTTGGTAAAGAAGATAAATGCTCTAATATATATGTTATTTTTTATGAAGATGATTAAGTAATATCTATCAAAAATTATCAATTAATGAATTATTTTAAAATATACCTAATGAAAAAATGTAGAATAACCGATTTGAATGAGTTAAAATTTTTCTTAGGAGTTAAAATTGATAGAAGTAATGTACAAATAAATCTCAGTAAATCTGCATATATAAAATCTATAATTTTAAAATTGCAATCCTGTTAATTATCCTCTTCCAACTAAACTTAATCATATTTCTGTAAGCTCAGATGATAAGTGTAATGCCCCATGCAAAAATGTAATTGGATGTTTAATGTACATCATATTATGTACAAGACCAGATTTGAGTACAGCCGAAAATTTTTAAAGTCATTATTGCGAAAAGAATAAAACAGAAGTTTGCAATGCCTGAAGAAAGTTTTAAGATACCTAAAGGGCACAGTGTGAATTCCGATTGGGTTGGAAGTGAATCAGATAGAAAAAGTACTACAGGCTACTTGTTCAAAATGTTTGATTTAAATGTAATTTGTTGAAATACAAGGAAGCAAAATTCAGTAGCAGCCTCATCAACAGAAGCAGAATGTATAGCTATATTTGGGGCAGTTAGATATGCTATGTGATTGAATTGAGTACTAGCAGGTACTATGATAAGAGTAATTAATATAAATAGATTATACGAAGATAAGCAAGGATGTACAAGCATCGCCAATAACTCTTCATGTCATAAACGTTCTAACGTTCATATAAAATATTATTTTAAAAGAGAGCAAGTTGATAAGAACCGGGTATGACACTACATTGTCCAACTAATTCATTGACGGTTACATTGGAGCCAAGAAAACGATTGGAACCAATGCAGCCCCATGTATAAAATTAAGCAAGATTTTTGTCACAATGTTCAATGTTCTCGCAACCAGTTCTCGTCAAGTCAGGTTGGAGGACTCGCTAATGGATACGGACTTAAGTTATTTGTCAAGTGGGTTTGCAGGCCCATTTGCATTGCCAAATCTTTGGTGGAATCAGCCAAAAGCATTGTAAATTCAGTGCAGTGCCAAGAAACGGGCGATAACCGTCTCCTCCATTTCACGCAGTATTTTCGTGAAGGCTTGTCGCACTTGAATCCTGATCTCCAGCTTAGGGCTAAGAGAATCTTCTCTGACACCATTTTGGAATTGTAGACCATCCAGCTGGAAAGGAATCATGAAAAAGCTTTAATGATTACAAATCGTATATATACATACTTGTATTTAAATAGTTGTTAAATTCTGAGCGATCGGTGAAATATTTTTCAAATTGGATCTAATGTGCTCGGTTTTTTTCGGATAGTAATAATATTCGGATAGTATTCCAGAAAGACCATTTTGATTTAGAGATTTTGATGTCATCTGGTCATTCACGTTCTCCTCAATCTGACAATCTGTGCAGCTATTTAAAGAAATACTTAAAACCGATTTGCCAGGATCCCAAAGGCGTTTTTGACCACACAAAGACTCCTTGACAACATAAATTGTATTTTAGCCGACTTCGTGACTGATTTGTTTGAGTATACGGTTTCATCATTTATTCTGTCAAGGCATAAGCATTGTCGGCGACAAACACATAAGGAAGCACGATGGATGAGTCCGGTAAGTTGGAAGGTTGAGGAATTTCCACTTCATTGACCTTAATGGCATACTTTAAATTGGAATGAAGCCAAATTGAATGGAATTTGAATTTCCCGCCCAGCCATTATTATGCCCATGATGCCAATCCAATCGACGTTGTTAATGTGTATTTCGCCCTTTTTATTGCGGCTTAACGCGTCCCGCCGGCCAACATGAGCTTGGCCCAGCGGTCCTTTCGGGTCCTCCCTTGCTGCAGTCGTACTTCCACCTTGGCCGGCCACTCTTCCTCCGGAACCTCCGCACAAGGTTTGCCGCCCTCCGACTACTGCCTCCGCAGCGTCGGCCTCTCCGGCGGGGTCCGCGGCTCCGGACAGGAGGTCTGCGCGAGCTTCGGGGGTGGCGCCGTGTCCCGCAACGTCTCCAGCGGCGCTGGCCACTCCCACGGCCCCCGGCCATATAACCAAGTATGGTTGTATTTTATTTGTTCCAATTTATTAAAATAATTTTTTTGAATATTGCTTTAATCCATCTTGGCTTATGTTTAGGTCACAAAAAATAATAGTAGATGTCAAAAAAACAATAAAATTTTAATTGTTAAAATTTATGTTTTTTATTTTTAGAATATTGATAAAAAATATTTTAGCTTTTTCTAAGGTCATTAAACGAAAGTATACATAAAACCTTGTAAATCGAACTAAATATGGTTGAAAATTAAAACAATAAATAATAATAATGAACATTTTCCTTTAATATTGATATAAATGCTAAAGCTTATGTTTAGGTCATCTAAAACTTAAAGTGGGTATAAATAAACAAAAAAAAACTAACATATACAATCGAATTTTGTTGTAAATTTAATGTTAACATAATTCGCATATGCTTGGATAAATAATAATGAAACTAAGAATGTCTAAATCCTATTTGGTTGCCAGCCAGTAATGTATTAGTGTACTATATAAAGCAACCCATTGTATAGATATTTTCAATTTACTCAAATGAATATATTTCTTAATATCCATATAAATTTTGTTAAACTTATTATAGTCTGCTGCTGTTATATTATTTCTTAAATTCCATTTCATTTCGTTTCATTTCATTTCATATGAAATTTCTCAATTTACTTGGGGAAATCAAGGAATATTATATATTTTCCATACATTTAATATTTAATATATCAATAGTATTGATATATTATAACGTTTTCATATATATGAATGTTATTTATTATAGGTATCCACAAAATCATATTGATATCATATGTTCTGAGAAAACCCATATAGTTGGTTGCCAGCCAATAGTCACTTCCCCATAGATGTTTTTCGACACGCCGTCTTTAAACTGCATGTTTACAGTACTAAAACTCTCCCTTCATATGAATTTCCTCCATATACTTGAGGAAATTGAAGGAATATTTTATATTTTCCATACAATTAATAAATCAATAATATTGATATATTATAACATTTCCATATATATGAATGTTATTTATTATAGGTATCCACAAAATCATATTAATATCATATGTTCTGAGAAAAACCCATATATATGTGGTTGCCACCTAATAGTAACTTCCCCATAGATGTTTTGGACACGCCGTCTTTAAACTGCATGTTTACAGTACTAAAACTCTCCCTTCATATGAATTTTCTCAATTTACTTGAGGAAATTGAAGGAATATTTTAAATTTTCCATACAATTAATGTATCAATAATATTGATATGTTATAACATTTTCATATATATGAATGTTATTTATTATAGGTATTAACAAAATCATATTAATATTATATGTTCTGAGAAAAACCCATATATTTGGTTGCCAGCCAATAGTCATTTCCCCATATATGTTTTTAAACACGCCGTCTTTAAAGTGCATGTTTACAGTCCTAAAACTCTCCCTTTATATGAATTTCCTTCATATACTTGAGGAAATTGAAGGAATATTTTATATTTTCCATACAATTAATGTATCAATAATATTGATATATTATAACATTTTCATATATATGAATGTTATTTATTATAGGTATTCACAAAATCATATTAATATCATATGTTCTGAGAAATACCCATAATCTATTAGAATACTATAAGCAATCCATTGTATGGATATCCTCAATTTACCATATATAATATAGATATATTTCTCAATATCCATATAAATTAAATATATATGGATATATATTTGGTTGCCAGCCAATAATCTATTAATGTACTATATAAAGCAACCAATTGTATAGATATTTTCAATTTACCCAAATAAATATTGATATATTTCTTAATATCCATATACATTTTGTTAAACTTATTATTGACTGCTGCTGTTATATTATTTCTTAAGTTCCATTTCATTTCATTCATTTCATGTTTATTTTAATTTCATTTGCCTTTAATTCGAGACTTTTAGTAAATCTTGTTACTTTGACTTTTTTTTTCTCCGTCACTAAGTAGATGACGATTCCATTTGGCAACCATAAGGGACTTGTAGTTTTTAGACTCAAATTTTTCATATGCAACATTTTTTTTTTTTGTATATTTGTATATATTTATAATATATATTATATATATTATATAATATTTATATAATTTCATAAGACAAAAATTTGAGACTTGTAGTAAATATCGTTACTTTGATATATTTTTATTTTATCTGCGTCCCTAAGTACATGGCGTAGTAGTATTTAGGCTCGTATATTTCATATTAAAAGCCTTTTTTAATTGTATGCAATTTTTTGTTTTAGTTTTTCTTCAAATTGTATATATATATTTAGAATAAATTTATATTGCCGCCTTTAATAAGGGACTTGTAGTAAGACTCTTTTAATTTGACATTTTTTATATGCGTCACTAAGTAGATGACGATTCACATTTGGCTACCAAAAAAGACTTGTAGTTTTTAGATTCATATTTTTTCATATTAAAATATTTGTATTTATATGCTGCTATAATTCTTTCTTCTTATTTAATATGCATATATATCATTTCATTTGCCTTTATAAGAGACATAAGTTTTACTATGAAGCAAGACTTATTATATTTTGACAATTTGTATCTGCGTCACTAAATAGATGACGATTCATTTGGCTACTATATGTGACTTATAGTCTTAAGATATATAATATCTAAAGCTCTTATTTGGAACTTCAGCACTAGGCATTTGTTTTCTCATTCGCGTCACTATTAAGATGACGATGCATTTGGCTACCTGTTTAATTAGGTTATATTTAATCATATCATCTATAACCTTATAAAATATAATAATAATATAAGACAACAAAAACTATCAAAATAATATGATGATAATTTAAATTGATTATATTATATATATATTTATTATCGAATCATCAAGCAAAGGATAAGCTTCAGTGGATCGCAGTATGGCAGCTGCTCAACCACTTACAACACCTTGCCTGTTACAAAAGTCGTTTACAATTGATTCTAGGCTTTGTCATTGTATTAAATAATGTTTTTATATGTAACTAGCGCGGCATCAGGTGATCGAAGATCCTCCCAATTTACTATGTTACAAATTACATTGGCATCACATCCATTGTCGTTCATAAAATAAATTATAAACTTTAAATGGTTTAGAAGCCATACAATGCAAATTGCCCCTTATTTATCATTGCAGTCCAGCACGGATACGACCTTAGAGGCGTTCAGGCATAATCCAACGGACGTAGCGTCATACCACTGTTCGCTCGAACAAGTATTGTGCCATTGGTCCGTACCTGCGGTTCCTCTCGTACTACGCAGGAATGCTGTCGCAACAACGTTTTGTCATTAGTAGGGTAAAACTAACCTGTCTCACGACGGTCTAAACCCAGCTCACGTTCCCTTGCATGGGTGAACAATCCAACGCTTGGTGAATTTTGCTTCACAATGATAGGAAGAGCCGACATCGAAGGATCAAAAAGCGACGTCGCTATGAACGCTTGGCCGCCACAAGCCAGTTATCCCTATGGTAACTTTTCTGACACCTCTTGTTAAAAACTCTTTAAACCAAAAGGATCGATAGGCCGAGCTTTTGCTGTCCCTGTGTGTACTGAACACCGAGATCAAGTCAGCATTTGCCCTTTTGCTCTATGTGTGGTTTCTGTCCGCACTGAGCTGGCCTTGGGACACCTCCGTTATTATTTGAGAGATGTACCGCCCCAGTCAAACTCCCTACCTGGCAATGTCCTTGAATTGGATCATACCTGAGTAATTGGAGTTATACCAAATTTTCAAATCAAAAATACATAAATGCACTCATTTTATTAAAGAATTTGTTTGCGATTATATAACAAACTCGTGATACTTTGATCAAGAAGCTTGCATCAAAACCCAATACCATAAGATATAATAAATATATCCGTATAATGGCTAGGAAATGATACACGTTCCATTTAATCAAGTAAGTAAGGAAACAATAAGAGTAGTGGTATTTCATTGGCGATACCAAACCGAGGTCTAATATCTCCCACTTATTCTACACCTCTTATGTCTCCTTACACTGCCAGATTAGAGTCAAGCTCAAAAGGGTCTTCTTTCCCCGCTAATTATTCCAAGCCCGTTCCCTTGGCTGTGGTTTCGCTAGATAGTAGATAGGGACAAGTGGGAATCGGATCCCTCCGAATTTATTTAACGTGGCGTGTTCCACACTGAAGGGATTACAACCACGGCACTCGAATATACCCACAAGCTGACACATCATAAACCCACAAGTGAGTAAATAATGCGCACGCAAGTGAGCACATAGTGCACGTGTCTAGATTAAGCGCCAGACCAACGCCCCGGTCTAGAAGCTATAGCTATGTACATAGCAACCATCCCGGTGTCAATTCGAGTGCTTGCTTGTCGGGCAAACACTCCCCCTTGCTGAGGGGCGAGATCCATCTAAAATCTCTTCTGCTCTATGGGTCACAGCACCCGAGTTGTATAACGCAACTCCACGTCGAACCCGAGAGTTCTACCCGCGATATGGGTGTCAACCACAGCCACCACGATACTCCCACAAGGGGGCCGACCTCAATGGGCAGCCTTGGAACTGCCCAACCCGTGGTACCGAAATTAAGGGCTCGGTGGGCCCTCCCCCTTTGGCTCCGACAAGCCCGGATAAGGTACCCCTGTGCCATATTAGTCGCCTCCTACGACAAGCAATGACGAGCTGTGGCAGTATTCTTCGCCGCTAACCACACAGCAAGGAAGTTGGGCTAAAAGCCCCGCCTGCGGTTGAACGCTTCTTCAGCAAACTCCGTCAATAGCCGCATCCTGTTCTCGTTCTCAAGAATCCCTCCGAACGTCCAGTTTTCGCCAACGCGCCGCACACCAAGTCCATCGAGGTCGCGCAAGTCTGCATATCTCGGACAAGCACATAAAATGTGCTCCCAGTCCTCATTGGGATCGCCACATGAGCATGCGGCTGTATCGCTGAGGCCTCTCCTATGCAGAAATGCATTGCACGATCCGTGACCTGTAAGTAAGAATCCCGTACGCCTCGGGAACCCAAAATTTGGGTTCCGATAGATGATCCCGACATTTGGTACGAATTTGTTGGTCACCCGCCCTGGTGCACCAACATCGTCCCATCTGTCCTGCCAGTCCAGCAATAGGCAATCATCTACCCGCACCATTCTTTGCTTCCAGCTTAGACCTGTGAGGTCTTCGCCGTAGGTCCAGTCGTACTCCTCCAACGGGTATCCACGTTTAAGTTTGAATTTGACTGCTAGTTTCATAGCAGCCAAGTCAAACGGGGGAGCTCCAGCAAGCACCTGCAGTGCCAGGGTTGACACTGTTCGGCATACCGGAAGGCTTCCAAGTAGGATCAGCCTTTGGCAGGCATTTAGCCGCATTTTTGCGACTACTTGCCTTGCCGTGGCGTACCACACCGAGGCACCAAATAGCGCGCATGGCACCATGAGTCCGTCATATATGGTCCGCCTGGCTCGAGGACTGAATCCCCAGTCAGCTCGAAGCACACGCGCCAATGCTCCAACAACTCCAGTCATCCGCTTCTTTAGCAGTACGATGTGCTTGAGAAAACTCATGCGCTCGCTGACTGTGATGCCAAGGTATCGGCAGCTGCTAACGTATGGTAGATTTGCTCCCGCAAATTTTACCAACGGACTCCGGGCAAGAGTGCCCTTCAGCAGCATTATAACCGTCTTACTGGTGGAAACGGCAACGCCAATTCCCGCTCCCCACGTTTCTACGATGGACATCAGTTGCGCTCCTTTTTCCTCTAGATCTCTTCGGTTATTCCCTTCGACGAGTAGCAACAGATCATCCGCGTACGCACTCAAAGTGCAGTACGGTTCAAGGCGCTGTAGCAGTACATCCATCAGAATGTCCCATATGAATGGGCCACTGATTGACCCCTGCGGGCAACCTCTAGTTACGGAGACATTGACTGCCCCATAACTGCTTCTGATCGTTGCGCCCCGGCCGGAGAAAAAGCTCTGCCACAAGCTCATTTCTCGGCATCCCAGGGTATCTAGCTGGCGCAGCGCAGCGCTCCATTCGACGTTGTCAAATGCTCCTTTGAAGTCCACGAAGATCCCGAGCACGTATACTGCCGGGGAGGCACGAACACTGCTCTTAACGTGTCTCCAAGCATCCTCCACACATCGTCCTTGGCGAAAACCGAACTGCCATCTGCATCCTTCCGGAAGAACTTCTTTCACACGATTAACCATGATGGCCTCGAGCACCTTTCCAAAAACTGGAAGCAAGCAGATCCCCCGATAGGAAGATGGCTCACATTTATCCTTGTTGGGTCCCTTGAGTAGTGCCACTACACGTGGACACTTCCACTCACTGGGAAAGTACCCCAACCGAATACAGCGGGAAAACAACGCCGTTAGGTGCTCAGGAATGGCGCGCCAGACTGCCTTGCAGATTGTGCCGTTGATGCCATCCATGCCGGGAGAGCGTTTGCTCTTCAGCTTGGCGACACAAGCAGCAATCTCAGCCACTTCAAGGGTCGGTGGGACATCCTGCGGTAAGGCAATCGGTGCATCAGACTCCGCAACTGGGAAAAAGTTACGAAGGAGCACTCGCGCACAGTCACCCCAATCGGTGACCAGCTCGCCATTTACACGCAGGCACCCAATCTCCGTCCGCTTGCGGCCTCGGCAAATCTTGTACACACGCCCCCAGGGATCGTGTGAATTTTCTCCAACGAAGCGTCTCCAATGGTCCTCCTTAGTTTTCAGGATGAGCTTTTTGTAATCGGCTGAGGCAAGCCTCAACTCGATCACAAGCCGCTCAGTCTCATCCACGTCTCCACGACGGCGAGCATCCTGTATACGGCGTCGGAGTCTCCTGACTCTACGGCGCCCTGCGCTAAGGTCAGCGGTCCACCAGCCCACTCTTCTCCTCGGTTGTCCAGGTGTCCTTCGGCCCAGGGCAAGATCACACACATCGTGAACAATCTGCCGCAAGGTCGAAACCTGGTCGTCCAACGGCGATTCAAGAAGTTCTTCCGGAATTTCGGCTGCTCTCCTCACTATTTCTTGTTCGAACAACCGCCAACGTGCATTGGAGAAGTTCCAGGACGGCACAGGAGGAACACCCTCAATCGCGTTAGTGGTGGTCAAGGTGGCCTCAACATAAATAATGTTGTGGTCACTTGGCCCCCACTCGTCCACTCTCCATTCATATGTGGCCCACATATTCGCTGCGTTGTTGGCAATTGTCACGTCAATATCGCTGTGGAATCCTCTCATGTTATTGAAAGTGTAAACCTCGCTAGGCTGGTTAAGGGCAATGGCTCCCTTCTCCAGTATCCACTCAGACAGCAGCTCACCCCGGGAGTAGTTTGCGTGTCTCTCAGCAAAGCGAGAGAGTTTGCTATACCACATCGGGGATACTGCATTCGCATCCAGTCCAAGGATTGCGGGAGTTCTGCCGGCCTGCAGCAGGAACTCATCCATGTATCTGAGGTACGGCTCTAGCGGAAGACCGAACCGGCAGTATACGGAGCAAAGGAAGATTGAGCCAAAACTCCCTTGCAGCCTCACGCATACGCCAAAGTCATTGGTGAGGGGCTCCACTGGCATGCAGATGACATCGTGATGGTCCACAGCAATGGCTACGTTTCCACTCGGATCCGAAAAGACCCTTTGCCCTGCGGGCAGTCTTTTCAAAAACTCGTCTCCGAGGTACGGAGACACCATCTCCTCGTAACTATTCAGGCTACGCATCATTGCGCTAGCCTGCACGGCGTTCAACTTTGCCGACACAACATTCGTCACGAACTCATCCCTTATTTGGGAAAGCTCGCTCGCGACCCTCGAAGTAGCATCAAGGCGATGCTTTAGTTTCGATTAAGCAGCAGTGGGCGCAGCGGGAACAACAGATTCAGCAGCAGGGGCTGCATGGGCAGCACGAGGGGGGGCAACAACAGCTTCAACATCTTCAACATCTTCAACAGCTTCAACAGCTTCAACAGCTGCAGCATTGGTTACAGCTTTTGCAGCAATACTGGCACCAAAGCAACGGCGGTAGCCTTGGATGATGACGGCCCCTCAAGCGAGGAAAGCGTCTCCTCCAAGTCCGGTTCCATAAAACCGATCTTACCGCGCTTAGCAGCTACCTTCGCCTGCGAGGCTGACCTTGGCGGCGCCTTAGTTCGCTTGCCTTTAGAGCGACCTCTATTGGCACTGCTTGCCCGACTGCCCGCGATTATTCGCTGTCTGACAGCTCCATATTGGCACCCTCTGGAGGGGGCACCGATGCCATCTACCGGACTTTCTCTGACTTTTAATAAGTTTGTACGCTTACCAATAGTCAATACTTGATCCAGCCAGCGAGGTGGCAAACCCTGAAAATATCCCGGACACACAAGTTTGTACACTGTCCAATGGCCGATAGTCGACTCAGTCAACGAGGTGGCAGAATCCGAAAATATCCCGGACCCACAAGTTTGGACACTGACCAATGGCCGATAATCGACCCAGTCAACGAGGTGGCAGAATCCGATAATATCCTGGACACACACCAGCTCACTAGTTCACTAGTTCACTAGCTGACTCCGCACAGCCCTTCTCATTCTAACCGCGTGGAAAATTTCCAAACGAAAAACTTGATTTCCTCGAAAAATATGCAACGCACAAACACGAAAAGCACACCAAGTTGTTCCCAAATGAGAACCCTTTCAGGCAAGTCACTTTTAAGGTCCTTATTCCGTCCACTGTTCACGTAACGATTATTTTATATAAATTAAAATGCAGCCAGCTATCCTGAGGGAATCTTCGGAAGGAACCAGCTACTAGATGGTTCGATTGGTCCTTTCGCCCCTATACTCAATTCTGACAATCGATTTGCACGTCAGAACTGTTTCGGTCTTCCATCAGGGTTTCCCCTGACTTCAACCTGATCAGTATAGTTCACCCATCTTTCGGGTCACAGCATATATGC
>NW_026453491.1:0-14413 GCF_025200985.1 Drosophila gunungcola
AACTGCGCGAAATGTGCTGAAAAAATCAAATTTTAAGCGATGTTACCCTATTGTTCCAATGGGATCTATAAGATTATAAGATTGTAAGATTGTCAGATTGTCAGGCTCTGTCACCCGGATCATGGTATGCATTAAAAAAAAAACATTTGGAAAGATTCAGGTCAACAGCTTAAAACTGCGCGAAATGTGCTGTAAAAATAAAATTTAAAGCGATTTTACCCTTTTGTTCATATGGGAGCTATAAGATATAGACGTAAGATTGGCACGCTCAGTCATTCCGATCATGGTATGCATTACAAAAAAACGATTTGGAAAGATTCAGGTCAACAGCTTATAAACTGCGCGAAATGTGCTGAAAAAAACAAGTTTTAAGCGATTTTACCCTATTGTTCTTATGGGAGCTATAAGATATAGACGTCCGCTTGGCACGCTCTGTCACCCAGATCATAAAAAAAAAGATTCGGAATGATTCAGGTTAACAGCTAATAAACTGCGCGAAATGTGCTGAAAAAAACAAATTATATGCGATTTTACCCTATTGTTTCTATGGGAGCTATAAGATATAGACGTCCGATTGGCACGCTCTGTCATTCTGATCATGGTATGCATAAAAAAAAAACGATTTGGAAAGATTCAGGTCAACAGCTTATAAACTGCGCGAAATTTGCTGAAAAAAATAAATTTTAAGCGATTTTATCTTATTGTTCCTATGGGAGCTATAAGATATAGACGTCCGATTGGCACGCTCTTTTACCCTGAACATATGCATCAAGAAATACGATTTTGACCTTTTTATCCTATGGTAGCTATTAAAAAATACGATTTGGAAAGATTCAGGTCAACAGCTTAAAACTGCGCGAAATGTGCTGAAAAAGTCAAATTTTAAGCGATTTTATACTATTGTTCCAATGGTATCTATAAGATATAGACGTCCGATTGGCACGCTCTGTCACCCTGATCATAAAAAAAAAGATTTGGAAAGATTCAGGTCAACAGCTTAAAAACTGCGCGAAATGTGCTGAAAAAATCAAATTTTAAGCGATTTTACCCTATTGTTCCTATGGGATCTATAAGATATAGACGTCCGCTTGGCACGCTCTTTCACCCTGATCATATGCATTAAGAAATACGATTTTTCCCTATTGTTACTATGGTAGCTATTTAAAAATACGATTTGGAAAGATTCAAATTATCCTATTGTTCCTGTGGGATCTATAAGATATAGACGTCCGCTTGGCACGCTCTGTCACCCAGATCATAAAAAAAAGATTTGGAAAGATTTTGGTCAACTTAAAAACTGCGCGAAATGTGCTGAAAAAATCAAATTTTAAGCGATTTTACCCTATTGTTCCTATGGGAGTTATAAGATATAGACGTCCGATTGGTAAGCTCTGTCATTCCGATCATGGTATGCATTAAAAAAAAACGATTTGGAAAGATTCAGGTCAACAGCTTATAAACTGCGCGAAATTTGCTGAAAAAAAAAGTTTTAAGCGATTTTATCCTATTGCTCCTATGGGAGCTATAAGATATAGACGTCCGATTGGCACGCTCTTTTACCCTGAACATATGCATCAAAAAATACGATTTTGACCTATTTTTCCTATGGTAGCCATTAAAAAATACGATTTGAAAAGATTCAGGTCAACAGCTTATAAACTGCGCGAAATGTGTTGAAAAAACAAATTTTAAGCGATTTTACCATATTGTTCCCATGGGAGCTATAAGATATAGAAGTCCGATTGGCAGACTCTGTCACCCCGATCATAAAAAAATAGATTTGGAAAGATTCAGGTCAACAGCTTAAAAACTGCGCGAAATGTGCTGAAAAAATCAAATTTAAAGCGATTTTACCCTATTGTTCCAATGGGATCTATAAGATATAGACGTCCGCTTGGCAGGCTCTGTCACCCCGATCATAAAAAAAAGATTTGGAAAGATTCAGGTCAACAGCTTAAAAACTGCGCGAAATGTGCTGAAAAAATAAAATTTTAAGCGATTTTACCCTACTGTTCCAGTGGGATCTATAAGATATAGACGTCCGATGGCACGCTCTTTCACCCTGAACATATGCATCAAAAAATACGATTTTGCCCTATTGTTCCTATGGAAGCTATTAAAAAATACGATTCGGAATGATTCAGGTCAACAGCTTATAAACTGCGCGAAATGTGCTGAAAAAAATCAAATTTTAATCGATTTTACCCTGATGTTCCTATGGGAGCTATAAGATATAGACGTCCGATTGGCACGCTCTGTCACCCGGATAGTGGAATGCATTAAAAAAACTCATATGGAAAGATTCAGTTTAACAGCTTAAAAACTGCGCGAAATGTGCTGAAAAAATCAAATTTTAAGCGATTTTACCCTATTGTTCCAATGGGATCTATAAGATATAGACGTCCGATTGGCACGCTCTGTCACCCCGATCATAAAAAAAAAGATTTGGAAAGATTCAGGTTAACAGCTTATAAACTGCGCGAAATTTGCTGAAAAAAATAAATTTTAAGCGATTTTATCTTATTGTTCCTATGTGTTCAGACGAACACTGATAAATATTGTGTCAAAGATTTAATGAGCTCTGCACATGTCATGTAGAACTGTGTAATTCGATCAAGAGCCATAATTTACGATCTGGGACTCGACAAGGGTTCCGTTTTTCAAATACACTTGTAATCTGTAACAGCAGGCCACCTGAGCTATCTAATATTATCGCTCTCAGATGTGCCTTCACCGAGAGTTCTTGTGCGGGGGGCAAAATAAATAACTCCCCCGTCCAGACTAAAAAGATAAGGTCTCTGCGTAGACCATAGCTAAGATTAGAATAAGATTTTCACATAAGTTTCTTGTAAAGAAGTTTTAAATAAAATGAAACAGTTTCAACACAGAACTCAAACAAAAAGGTTGTATTTATTTACTAACCTTAACATTTTGGTCCTACGAGCAACTCTACAGTTTTCCCCCACCAGTGGTAAGAGACTTAGAGGAAAGCCAGCACCTTAATTGACTCTTGTTTTCCCCTTTATGGTAAGAAACAGAGTATAAATTTTAAAAGCAAAAGGACAAATAAGAGTCCTTATTGTTTAAAACAATTTTCAAAAATAATAAAAAAATAAAAAAAATTTTTGTGAAATTGTGGTCGAGAAATCGACAAGTTAAATTAAAAAAAAAAATATAATAAATTGTCTTCAAACAATTTTATTTTGAGGCGTTTTGGGGCCTTACAAAAAAAAAAGTGATTAATTAAAATCAGGCGTATTCGAGGCCACACATCGAAAAAGTGAAAAAAAAAGTATATATATATATATATATTTAAACTATCAGTGACAAAAAATAAATATTAAAAAAAAACCCAATCTTAACTGTTCAAAAATAAATAAATAAAAAGATTTAAAAAAAAAAAAACCTTAAATCATCTTTAAAAACAACGAAGACCCTCAAAGAGACGACAACTGAAGGAAGGCCAGCAGGATCAACAACAGGAGCGGCAACAGAAACAAGGACAACGGCAGCAGCAGCAACAACGACCATCAGCAACAACAACCGCAACAACAAGCGCATTAGCAACAACAAACAACTACAACGGCGACAACGGCAGTGACGACAACAAAGACACCAGCTAAGTTAATCTTAAAATTTATTTTTATTAGTTACGAACATTTTAATATTAAGAAAAGATAAATCCGTTTAGACGCTCTCGAGTTTTAACGAACAGCAATTTATTTTTATATATATACATATCCAAAACTAAAGTCAAAACCATGTTGTCCGCTGAAACTATTGCCTAAATAAAAAGGCAAGTAGAAATTACAAAACTAATTCATACCCTTAAAGAGCTACCTAGTCTATCATTTAAATATTTGAAACAGTATGAGGAATTAAGGTCCGAATGTGTTCAAAATCATTCGGTTTTGGTTCAAATTGGAGTAGTCGATCATGACTACTTCAAGAAGAATCATTATGAGAAAGTGATGATAGATCTCTCAAACATAAAAGATAGGAAAAATAGGGTTTTAAACAAAGCTGACGAAGTTGACTTAGAGGCCAGTAGTTCTAAAGTTGTCAATAAATTAGATAGGGCAATAGTACAGGTACGGGAATACTTAAAAGAAACTTTTGAAGATATTAAGCTAGACAATGTTTCAACTTTTGAGATTAGAGTCCAGAAATTAGAATTTTATTGGACAAAAATAGTAGGTCTTAAACAAGTCGACCAAGTAGATGTCACTGAAAGGGGTTATGACGAGGAGTTGAACGAGTTAGAGTTCGACATCTCGTCAATAACCAACACAATGAAAAAAAAAATCGAACAAATTGTGCCCGGAAAGGTTAACGTTGGAAATCATAAAATTGATGCTTTGCCAACGTTACCTAAAATTCAGGTACCCACGTTCTATGGAGATTCCAAAGACTGGGACCTGTTTTATGAGTTGTTTAATGAACTCATTCATTTAAGAGAGGATCTAAGTCCTTCTTTTAAGTTCAGTTACCTTAAGATCTCACTTAAGGGAGAAGCCAGAAATGTGGTTTCTCACTTATTGTTGGGATCTGGGGAAAATTATGAGGCCGCTTGGGAGTTATTAACCAAGCGGTACGAAAATAAAAGGAAAATTTTTTCCGATCAATTAAACCGCCTTCTGGATCTTCAAATCGTAAATGTTGATTCAGTTAGGCAACTAAAAATATTTATTGACACGATTAACGAGTCAATACATATGATAAAATTGAAGGCACAACTTTCTGATGAAGTGGATATTATGTTTGCACACATAATAATTAGGAAGTTTAACAAAGAAGCTCTTCAACTATATGAGAGCCATGTTAAAAAAACTAAAGAGATTCAAGCGTTATCGGACGTCATTGAATTTTTAGAGCAACGGCTAAGTTCGATAAGCTCAGTTCAGGATGAAAAGCCTGTAAAAAAAATATATAGTAGCAATATAAGAGAATTAGCTACTAATAATTGTCCCATATGTAAAATTTCGGGACATTTTATATTCCAGTGTCAGAAATTTAAGGTTTTAAATCCATCAGAAAGGATGGAAAAAGTAAAAAATGCTCATTTGTGTTTCAAATGTCTGAAACACTCATTTAATAAAAAATGTCAAAGCGACATTTCATGTTCTATTTGCAAGAAAAATCACCACAGCATGCTACATATAACTTATAACGTTAACCAAAAATTAGAAAAGGTTAACACTTGCAGGACATCCGAACAGGCGTTGCTTGCTACAGGACGCGTTCAAATAAAATCCTCGAATGGAGGGTTTGAAAATTTCAGAGCTTTGATTGACAGTGGTTCTCAAAGCACCATAATTTCTGAAGAATCTGTGCAGATTCTAAAATTACAAAAAATTCGATCTCAAACAGAGATCAGTGGAGTATCCTCCACAGGAAAGTGCATCTCGAAGCACAAAATTCTTTCAATTAAATGTAATGCTTCCCAAAAAATTTTAAAAGTTGAAGCATTAGTACTCCCAAAACTTATGAGGGCTCTCCCAGCCCACAAAGTTAATGTTGACAAAACAAAATGGGAAAAATATAATTTGGACGACCCCGACTTTAATAAGCCGGGGCGTGTAGATCTAATTATTGGAGCAGATCTATATACTGACATTCTACAGAGTGGAGTGGTCAAAATAAATGGCCTCCTCGGCCAAAAAACCGATTTCGGGTGGATTATCTCTGGATGTAAAAAATCAAAGGGACAGAAGACAATTGTAGCAACCACCATAGAATTAAAAGATATGGATCGGTATTGGGAAGTAGAGGATGAAGATAAAAATGATATCGAATCTGAAATATGTGAAAATAATTTCATAAAAACTACAAAGATAGATACATTGTGTCAATTCCATTTAAAGATGATGTTACCTTAGGAGATAACAAAGTGCTTGCTATTACGGAAAATGAAAGCGTTAAAACTCTTGGGCTTCAATGGGAACCCCAAAAAGATTTATTTAAATTTAAAGTAAATTGCGGGGAATCCAAAAAGACTAACAAAAGGGTAGTGTTATCGACATTATCAAAAATTTATGATCCCCTAGGATGGCTGGCTCCTGTCACTGTTTTAGGAAAGCTTTTTATTCAAAAATTATGGATTAATAAAAGTGAGTGGGATCAGGAGTTATCCAAGGAAGACAAAGATTATTGGGAAAATTATAAAGAAAGTTTGTTATCTTTAGAAAAGATTCGAATCCCAAGATGGATTAGTTCTAAGAATTGTTTGGGGATACAACTTCATGGATTTGCGGACGCTTCCGAAAAGGCATATGCAGCCGTAGTATATGCTAAGGTAGGAAATTCTGTGAATATAATAGCCAGCAAAAGTAAGGTCAATCCAATTAAAAATAGAAAAACTATTCCCAAACTAGAGTTATGTGCAGCTCATTTACTTAGTGGATTGATCAAAAGATTTAATGAATCCATTGATAATACAGTGGAAATCTACGCTTGGAGTGATTCCACTATCACTTTAGCATGGATAAACAATGGAGATAGCAAAGTCAAGTTTATTAGACGAAGAACAGATGACATTCGTAAACTAAAGAATACCAAATGGAATCATGTGAAGTCTGAAGAAAATCCTGCAGATTTAGCATCAAGGGGAATTAGTTCTAGCCAATTAGTTAACTGTGATCTTTGGTGGAAAGGTCCGAAGTGGTTATCTGAGCCACAGGAGCAATGGCCTCACCAGGAATCCACAGGAGAAATTGTCTTGATAAATTCAATTTTAAACAATAAAACCGATAATCCTATTTTAATTTACTGGAGAGGTTTTCCAGTATTGAAAAGATTATACGAGTAATAGTATACATAAATAGATTCATTCAAATCAAGATAAAAAAAAAAATCCTATCCTGCCTTCCTATCTGTAAAAGAGTTAAAACTAGCTGAAAAGATTGTTATAAGAAAGCAACAAGAATATCAATTCAGCCAAGAAATAAAGTGCTTAAAAACAAATAAGGAAATTAAGACAAATAATAGGATATTGTCGTTAAATCCGTTTTTAGATAATGATGGTATTCTGCGAGTGGGAGGAAGACTAGAAAACTCCGGTGCAGAATTTAAAGTTAAACACCCAATAATCTTGGACAAATGCCATTTAACTAACTTGTTGATAAAAAATGCTCATAATGAAACTTTGCATGGAGGAATAAACCTAATGCGAAATTATATCCAAAGAAAGTATTGGATTTTTGGGTTAAAAAATTCATTAAAAAAGTATTTAAAAGAATGTGTCAAGTGTGCGAGATACAAACAAAATACAGCTCAACAAATAATGGGCAACCTGCCTAGATACAGAGTTACGATGTCGTACCCATTTTTTAATAATGGAATAGATTACGCAGGTCCTTATTTCGTTAAATGTTCCAAGAATCGTGGACTAAAGACGTATAAGGGATACATTGCCGTATTTGTTTGTATGGCCACCAAAGCCATACATCTAGAAATGGTTAGTGATTTAACCTCGGAAGCATTTCTAGCAGCACTAAGAAGATTTATTGCTAGAAGAGGTAAATGTGCTAATATTTATTCGGATAACGGAACTAATTTCGTAGGAGCCTCAAGAAAATTAGATCAAGATTTAGTTAAAGCAATCAAGGAAAATACAATGATTGCCGCGCAGCTCGAAAAAGATAGAATTGATTGGCATTTTATCCCCCCGGCAGGACCTCACTTCGGAGGTATTTGGGAAGCTGGAGTTAAATCCATAAAAAACCATCTGAAACGGGTAATCGGGGAAAATAGTCTGACATACGAAGAAATGTCAACACTTTTATGTCAGATAGAAGCATGCTTAAATTCAAGACCATTGTATACCCATGAAAATGAAATTGATCAAGATGAAGTCCTAACACCAGGACATTTCTTGATTGGTAGACCACCGCTAGAAATAGTTGAACCAATTGAAAATGAGAGAATCGGGAATTTAGACAGGTGGAAACTAATCCAGAAAATTAAAAGAGATTTCTGGGTTAAGTGGAAAGAGGAGTATTTACATACTCTGCAACAGAGGCACAAGTGGAAGAGAGACAGTCCTAATATAGAAGAGGGACAAATTGTGTTATTAAAAGATGAGAATACTCATCCAGTCAGATGGCCAATAGGCAAAGTAGAAAGGATGCACAAGGGCAAAGATGAAAAGGTCAGAGTGGTAGAAATAAAAATAAAAGATGGATTTGTAACTAGACCAATCACTAAAATTTGTCCTTTAGAAGGAATTAAGTCTGTGGACAAAGTTGAATCTGACCCTGAAGAAACAAAACCTGAAAGACGAACAAGAGGTACATCGACAATATCGAAACTTTCTTTTATAATGGCTTTGTTATTATGTATATTGTGTCAATTCTCTTACGCTTCAGCTAAAGTTGATCAGCCAAAATATGCAATTGAGAAAATAAACAAAACTTCGGCTATATATCTAGATCCAATGGGTGACGTAGAGATTGTAGCCTCCTCTTGGAATTTAATTATATTTTATAATATGGACGCTTATTTCGAGAAGATTAAAAAAGGTAAAGATTTAATCCCAAAAATGAGAGTAATTTGCGAAAGGCTTCTTAGTTTTGAGGATCAGTGTGTTTTAGTTCTCAATAACACAGAAAGGCAAATCTCAGACTTAGAAGAAAATAATAAACTTTTTATGGCTCAGGGGAAATCAAGAAATAAACGAGCTCCGTTTGGATTTATGGGATCGCTTTATCACATTTTATTTGGGATAATGGATGAAGACGACAGGATACAAATGGAGGACAATATGAAAAACTTATTAAGCAATCAACATAATCTTAATGAGTTAAGTAGGAAACAAACTTCCTTAGTTGATTCTACGACTAATATTTTGAAAAGATCTACTGAAGAAGTTAATTTAAACTTTAAAGGAATGAATAAAAGAATTGAGAACATGACGGCGGTATTGCAGGAATCTTATTATGTGTACAAGGAGTCCATCAACTTCTTCATGATAACAAAACAATTAAGTAACATTATAGATGAATGCGAAAAGATTCAATCCGGAGTCATAAGCCTGTTAATTGACATCAATCATGGTCGACTTAATACCAATATATTGAAACCTAGTCAGTTGAAAAGTGAGATTTCCCAAATAAAAGACAGTTTGTCAGAGAATTTAATTCTGCCAGGAAAAAGAACAGGTACAGAATTAAAAGAGGTTTATACTTTACTCACGGCTAGGGGGTTATTTGTAGATAAAAAGTTAATTATCAATGCAAAAATACCTTTGTTTGGAAGACATGCTTCGGTGCTTTATAAAATTATCCCAGTACCAGTTAGGCTAGATGAACGTATGATTACAGTACATGTCGATTCTCAGTACTTAGTTTACAATTTTGAAATAGATGCTTATCACCTCAAGACAGAACCAACCATTAATAAGTGTCAAAGATGGCAATCTAATAAAAGGGTTTGTGAAGGAAGTTGGCCTTGGAGTAGTGCTAACGATAATAGTTGTGAGCTTAAGCCTCTCAAACCAAATAAGCAATCAGATTGCAAATATAAATCAGTGATTGAGAGTAAATCATATTGGGTCGAGTTAGAAAGGAAGAGCAGTTGGCTTTTTAAGGTTCAGAACCATTCTAAGGCTAGAATTCAGTGCAGCAACTCGAAAATAGAAATAGTGGATTTACCTGAGCAAGGAATATTAACGCTAAGGTCAGATTGTACTGCTCGAACTGATGACAAAATATTAGTTGCCCAACACAGTATTCAGCTAGAAGATCAGGGAACATTTTCTGTGTCTTATATTGGAGAGGTTAATGATGTACCGAAGATAGTTTGGAACCAGCTCGATTTGCCCTTAATAAATCATACTGATGAAATCAATCGATTAACACAAGAAATACAATATTTAAAGACTCACAAGTTAGAATTAAAAGAATTAGACTTCCATCATGTAACTGGACATGCTTCTTTAATTTTGGCAATTATTATAATACTTGTATTAACTGTATATTTTATAAGAAAAATAAATGTACGAAGGCAATAACAAGCCATTGCCATACCAAACGGTATAATTAATATTTAATCAAATTATGTTATAAATTAACTATGTTAAAGAATGTTTTGATTAAAAATAAATAAATTAAAGATTCAATTTTTGTAATCCTAAAACATAAGTCATTTCAAGCCGTGCAAGGTGTTAAATTTATAATGCAAAATAAAATCGAATAAATACAGTCCACTAATGTTATATTGAAATTGAATCAATTATATAATTACAACACATACACCACAGTTTGCCGGCCCTTGCCAGAATGTTCAGACGAACACTGATAAATATTGTGTCAAAGATTTAATGAGCTCTGCACATGTCATGTAGAACTGTGAAATTCGATCAAGAGCCATAATTTACGATCTGGGACTCCCTTGTCGAGTTCAGTTTTTCAAATACACTTGTAATCTGTAACAGCAGGCCACTTGAGCTATCTAATATTATCGCTCTCAGATGTGCCTTCACCGAGAGTTCTTGTGCGGGGGGCAGAATAAATAACTCCCTCGTCCAGACTAAAAAGATAAGGTCTCTGCGTAGACCATAGCTAAGATTAGAATAAGATTTTCACATAAGTTTCTTGTAAAGAAGTTTTAAATAAAATGAAACAGTTTCAACACAGAACTCAAACAAAAAGGTTGTATTTATTTACTAACCTTAACACTATGGGAGCTATAAGATATAGACGTCCGATTGGCACGCTCTTTTACCCTGAACATATGCATCAAGAAATACGATTTTGACCTTTTTATCCTATGGTAGCTATTAAAAATACGATTTGGAAAGATTCAGGTCAACAGGTTAAAAAACGAAATGTGCTGAAAAAGTCAAATTTTAAGCGATTTTATACTATTGTTCCAATGGTATCTATAAGATATAGACGTCCGATTGGCACGCTCTGTCACCCTGATCATAAAAAAAGATTTGGAAAGATTCAGGTCAACAGCTTAAAAACTGCGCGAAATGTGCTGAAAAAATCAAATTTTAAGCGATTTTACCCTATTGTTCCTATGGGATCTATAAGATATAGACGTCCGCTTGGCACGCTCTTTCACCCTGATCATATGCATTAAGAAATACGATTTTTCCCTATTGTTACTATGGTAGCTATTTAAAAATACGATTTGGAAAGATTCAAATTATCCTATTGTTCCTGTGGGATCTATAAGATATAGACGTCCGCTTGGCACGCTCTGTCACCCAGATCATAAAAAAAAGATTTGGAAAGATTTTGGTCAACTTAAAAACTGCGCGAAATGTGCTGAAAAAATCAAATTTTAAGCGATTTTACCCTATTGTTCCTATGGGAGTTATAAGATATAGACGTCCGATTGGTAAGCTCTGTCATTCCGATCATGGTATGCATTAAAAAAAAAACGATTTGGAAAGATTCAGGTCAACAGCTTATAAACTGCGCGAAATTTGCTGAAAAAAAAAGTTTTAAGCGATTTTATCCTATTGCTCCTATGGGAGCTATAAGATATAGACGTCCGATTGGCACGCTCTTTTACCCTGAACATATGCATCAAAAAATACGATTTTGACCTATTTTTTCTATGGTAGCCATTAAAAAATACGATTTGAAAAGATTCAGGTCAACAGCTTATAAACTGCGCGAAATGTGTTGAAAAAACAAATTTTAAGCGATTTTACCATATTGTTCCCATGGGAGCTATAAGATATAGACGTCCGATTGGCAGACTCTGTCATCCCGATCATAAAAAAATAGATTTGGAAAGATTCAGGTCAACAGCTTAAAAACTGCGCGAAATGTGCTGAAAAAATCAAATTTAAAGCGATTTTACCCTATTGTTCCAATGGGATCTATAAGATATAGACGTCCGCTTGGCAGGCTCTGTCACCCCGATCATAAAAAAAAGACTTGGAAAGATTCAGGTCAACAGCTTAAAAACTGAGCGAAATGTGCTGAAAAAATAAAATTTTAAGCGATTTTACCCTACTGCTCCAGTGGGATCTATAAGATAAAGACGTCCGATGGCACGCTCTTTCACCCTGAACATATGCATCAAAAAATACGATTTTGCCCTATTGTTCCTATGGAAGCTATTAAAAAATACGATTCGGAATGATTCAGGTCAACAGCTTATAAACTGCGCGAAATGTGCTGAAAAAAATCAAATTTTAATCGATTTTACCCTGATGTTCCTATGGGAGCTATAAGATATAGACGTCCGATTGGCACGCTCTGTCACCCGGATAGTGGAATGCATTAAAAAAAACTCATATGGAAAGATTCAGTTTAACAGCTTAAAAACTGCGCGAAATGTGCTGAAAAAATCAAATTTTAAGCGATTTTACCCTATTTTTCCAATGGGATCTATAAGATATAGACGTCCGATTGGCACGCTCTGTCACCCCGATCGTAAAAAAAAAAGATTTGGAAAGATTCAGGTCAACAGCTTATAAACTGCGCGAAATGTGCTGAAAAAAAAACAAGTTTAAAGCGATTTTACCCTATTGTTCCTATGGGAGCTATAAGATATATACGTCCGATTGGAACGCTCTTTCACCCTGATCATATGCATTAAGAAATACGATTTTTCCCTATTGTTCCTATGGTAGCTATTTTAAAATACGATTTGGAAAGATTCAGGTCAACAGCTTGTAAAATGCGCAAAATGTGCTGAAAAAAGCAAGTTTTAAGCAATTTTACCCTATTGTTCCTTATGAACTATGGGAGCTATAAGATATAGAACTCCGATTGGCACGCTCTTTCACCCTGATCATGATATGCTTTAAAAAATACGATTTTGCCCTATTGTTCCTATGGAAGCTATTAAAAAATACGATTCGGAATGATTCAGGTCAACAGCTTATAAACTGCGCGAAATGTGCTGAAAAAAATCAAATTTTAAGCGATTTTACCTTATTGTTCCTATGGGAGCTATAAGATATAGACGTCCGATTGGCAGGCTCTGTCACCCCGATCATAAAAAAACAGATTTGGAAAGATTCAGGTCAACAGCTTATAAACTGCGCGAAATGTGCTGAAAAAAACAAGTTTAAAGCGATTTTACCCTATTGTTCCAATGGGATCTATAAGATATAGACGACCGATTGGCACGCTCTGTCACCCCGATCATAAAAAAAAAGATTTGGAAAGATTCAGGTCAACAGCTTATAAACTGCGCAAAATGTGCCGAAAAAAAACAAGTTTTAAGCAATATTACCCTATTGTTCCTTATAAACTATGGGAGCTATAAGATATAGACGTCCGATTGGCACGCTCTTTCACCCTGATCATGATATGCCTTAAAATATACGATTTTGCCCTATTGTTCCTATGGTAGCTATTTAAAAACACGATTTGGAAAGATTAAGGTCAACAGCTTAAAAACAGCGAAATGTGCTGAAAAAATCAAATTTTAAGCGAATTAAGCTCTGTCATTCCGATCAGGATACCATGATGCATATGCATTAAAAAAACGAGCTTAAAAACTGCGCGAAATGTGCTGAAAAAATCAAATTTTAATGATACCCTGTTGTTCCAATGGGATCTATAAGATTATAAGATTGTAAGATTGTCAGATTGTCAGGCTCTGTCACCCGGATCATGGTATGCATTAAAAAAAAAAACATTTGGAAAGATTCAGGTCAACAGCTTAAAAACTGCGCGAAATGTGCTGAAAAAATCAAATTTTAAGCGATTTTACCCTTTTGTTCATATGGGAGCTATAAGATATAAACGTAAGATTGGCACGCTCAGTCATTCCGATCATGGTATGCATTACAAAAAAACGGTTTGGAAAGATTCAGGTCAACAGCTTATAAACTGCGCGAAATGTGCTGAAAAAAACAAATTATATGCGATTTTACCCTATTGTTTCTATGGGAGCTATAAGATATAGACGTCCGATTGGCACGCTCTTTCACCCTGATCATGATATGCATTAAGAAATACGATTTAGCCCTATTGTTCCTATGGTAGCTATTTAAAAACACGATTTGGAAAGATTCAGGTCAACAGCTTAAAACAAGCGAAACGTGCTGAAAAAATCAAATTTTAAGCGAATTTACCCTATTGTTCCTATTGGAGCTGTAAGATATAGACGTCCGATTGGCACGCTCTGTCATTCCGATCAGGATACCATGATGCATATGCATTAAAAAACCGATTTGGAAAGATTCAGGTCAACAGCTTAAAAACTGCTCGAAATGTGCTGAAAAATCAAATTTTAAGCGATGTTACCCTATTGTTCCAATGGGATCTATAAGATTATAAGATTGTTAGATGTCAGATTGTCAGGCTCTGTCACCCGGATCATGGTATGCATTAAAAAAAAAAAACATTTGGAAAGATTCAGGTCAACAGCTTAAAAACTGCGCGAAATGTGCTGAAAAAATCAAATTTTAAGCGATGTTACCCTATTGTTCCAATGG
>NW_026453492.1:0-14308 GCF_025200985.1 Drosophila gunungcola
AAATTATTTAATTATTAATTCAAAGAATGTTTTTGCGGAAGGTGTCGGACACGTCAGCATAATGTTGCAGACTATTCACAACTACAAACGTCGCTCTGAATCTGTTTGCATTTGCTTCTGCAAATAACTTTATCAGTTATCATCCCGCTGCACTGTAAAATTATTATTATTATTAATATCGGGGTGTCCAGTGTACCGCGACCTATGGAAAAACAAAAATAACTAACGACAGAACTACTATACCATTAAAATAAATCTAGGAGGTTTAGTATTATTCAAAAACGAAACGGGACATAATGGATGATTAAAATAATTTAACCCTGCCGGATAACAAAAAAAAAAATAATAAAACTTTTATTATAATACATTTAGAAAAAATTTTATAAACCTTGGCAAAAATTAAACATTTGTGAAAAAACTTAAATTTTGATTTGTATTCGTACATGCTTAAAAGCATTGATGATTTTCAGCTCAATTATTCGATCGTTCCGAACGGAATCAAATGCCTTGCTAAAATCCGTGTATACTACGTCAGTCTGAAGGTTATTTTTTTAAAGCCTTTTATAACGAACTATGTATAGTCTTGAAGGTTTGCGTGTTATAAATCCTTGCTGATATGGAAATATGAACGGTCTACAGAGTTGTTTCCAATGGGGGGTAATAACGGACATCGATGAGATACCTCTATAATTGATAGTATTTGATTTATTTACCTTTTTATGATGGGGAAGTCAGTAGTGTCTAAAGAAAGGGTAATCGGTTGTGAAGTGGTCTGCAAAAGGTTTCTGCGCAGTATCTAAGCACACAGCCAAAAACACCGTCACAGCCCAGGACTGTAAAGTGTGTAAAGTTCTGCCCGCGCGGGCGCTCCGGTTCAAACGTGCGACGTGGCAGTGGCACTGCAAGAACATTTGCCTTAGGATTTTTGTTACAATTAAGTTAACAGAGCATTCAGAAAATATCAAACAATACAGTTTGTTACATTACGAACATAAAACTCGGAATCAATCATGAACCTCGGAATTCGTCTTACAAATATCGAGGGCAATAGGTCGAAAAAGACATGACCACCTTACAGGGATGGATAACCATACTTGGCCCAGTAGGTAGCTTGAATTTACAAGTCCAGTTATTAATTTGTAAAGGAACATGACACCATGGCAGGTCCGACGACCCTTGAGGAGGAGAGCAGGTTCAATAGGTGACGATGTGTATCTAAGTTTAAGCCACATAAAGCAAACGAAAGGAACTGTTTCTGTACCGATTCGATAAGGTCCTGATGTTTGGTATATTGAGGAGACCAAACCCACGAGCAGTATTCGAGAATTCTACGAACCAAGGAAATGTATGTATGTTTCGTAGTATGGGGGTCCTTAAATTCCTTAGACCAACGTTTAACAAAGACAAAAACCATAAAATATGAAGTGAGGAGAAGCCTCTTCCGATTTCAAGTTGTTTAAAAACAGAATATTCTTGATGCACCAAGAATGCAGATTGATGTGATCGGCTTGCAAAAGTTCATGGGAATTGGGGTTCGACCACGGCAAACAAAGTTTTACGTCGTCAGCATACATCATAACATGAGAACAGAGAACCAGTTGAGGCAAGTCATTTATGAAAACTCCAAACAGTAGAGTTAAAGTTAGAGAATGTGCTTTTAAAAGCTACTCTCTGAGTCCGGTTCGACAGGTACCTTGAAATCCACTTACTCAACGTGATCGGGAATCCTAATAGTATTATTTTTTTAAATAATTACTGATGGTTCACGGAATCGAAAGACTTACTTTGTTTGATAGTTATTTTTAAAAGCGCTTCTGATGACAATAAGATCTGTAGTAATAAGCTTTATAAAAGGCTTGGGGATCAGTTTTGCAATACCGCGGTAGTTTTTAATGTCCGATTTGCTTTCCTGTTTTATGAAGTGGATTGATAAAAAATTCCTTTCAAACTTCAGGCAAATACGAATGTAGTAGGGATATCTCAAAAGTTTAGATAATGATTTGCACAAGGCACATTATTTTTTTACGCAGCTCGGTAAAATATCAGATCCCGAAGAGAAAGACGTCTTGATTGCTTGCAGATTTTGTAAGAAAGAGGGTATGGGTAGGATAAACTGATATCGTAACTAAAAGACGATAACGTTGTCTATAAAAATTTTGCAAATAAGTCCGCAATATCGGAGTCACTATTAGGTATAAAATGCAGCCTCGGATTGGGCCAAAATGAAAAATTAAGGAATGTTTTTGCAAGACGATAATACTCCAGGTGGCAGCCAGCCTCGGCCAGGGCCAAGATTCTGAAGGCCATAAAAAAAATTCCGCAGAACACTGATGTGGCGGTGGCTGACTTGGCCGCCACGTTACAGCACCAAGCCAAGAAGAAATGTGTGATTCGGAAGGCCCGTCGGCCTTTAGGAAAAGAAGCCGGCACATGCGGTCCCCGATTCATACACCGGGTGGCACATTGGAGCCAACTATAGCCGCAGAGCAAGGGGTCAGTAACACCCCCAAAAGAGCCTTGGACGAGACCAGCCCGAACTTCCAGAGGATCACGCCGCCAAAATAATGCAGCTGACCAGCTCTCAAGAACGCATACCGAATGCAAACGAGGAAACAAGTGGGGCACTGTGGCCAGGAGAAAGAGGACGAGAGGCAAGGAAAATGAAGGTAAGCGCAAGCGCGCGGAAGCTATCATTATCCAAGCAGAAGGGAAATCCTATATCGAGATTCTGGCGATGGTCACCACAAGGGAGGATAAACAGCTCTCAGACCTGGGTAGCTGCGTAAATAAGGCCCGGAGCACGGCAAATGTAAACCTCCTCCCTGAAGAGGCCAAAGCAATCGAGAAGAGCGCGGAAACAATCAGAGGGAATATAGCGGAAGTGCTTGGCAATAACTCCGAGGTCCGTGTCATCACTGAAGATGCGAAAACGGTGAAGGTGTTCCTCCATAACACAGGCGGCCGTGTTCAGCCTACCAGATCCCCAAGGAAAAATGGTTACGAACCAACTGGAGATCGGATGGACCAAATACCGGATCCGGATGATGCACAAGGCATCAGACAGGCAGAAAAAAATGCCCCTCCGGATGCACTGGTGCTGGCCCAACAACGACTTCATGCAATTGATTTAGTTAAACATGAATCATTGCAGGGTGGCGCAGGCCCTGCTTTCGCATACTGTGCGAGATCTGATCTTGAAGGTAGCATTACTAAGTGAGCAACACAAGGCCGGAACTGACTGTCGATGGGCACTAGACAGGACCGGCAAAACAGGCCTATGGCTTTGGGGCGGAGAGGTGACTTTTAGGTGTATAGCTGTTGCCTTGCCCCGAGAGTCTCCTTGGACTCATTCAATCGAGCCATGGACGATCTCTGCAGCGATCTCCGAGGGGACGGCCTGGGCCGAGGAATTGGGGACGCACCATCACAGATACTGTGACATCCCTAGATATTGTGCTGCTTAATGAGGGCTGCCAGTACACCTTTAACATAGCAGGTGCCAGATCCATCATCAATCTCACGTGGAGGATAGGCGAGGTGTTCGAAGTCATACTTGTAACCATTGGCGTTTCGCCGAACAATAGTCTGCCGCCGGCAGGAACAACAGGAGAGAATGCTACCTGAAGCTCTGCGACGAACTGGAGAATGACCCACGGGGAAGGGCGTACAAGAGTCGAAGAGCACATATGTCCTGTCACGGAGACAGAACTCTGGTGGCTAGAGCTTGGAGTTTACCTACTAAAAAGGCACCTGGACCGGATTTGGTCCCAAACAGAGCAATTAAGACCCTCCTTTCTCTCCAACCGAAGGCGGTAACATACAAGTGCCTAAGGGAAGGGACCTTCCCTGACCGGTGAAAACGCCAAAAACTTCTGCTACCCTCCTAGCCAGCGGGAGAACCATCGTCACAACGACCCATCCGCCTGTTAGACCCTATCAGGAATATATTCGAGAGGATCATAGCATCAAGGCTGAATGGTGCCCTTGGACGCAGGAGGACTTTCTGTCAATTCTGGTTCTGAAAGGGAAGATCAACCCTGCATGCGATTGGCAAAGTTACCAAGATTGCGGCAGATGCCATCGGAGATACAAGGTGGAAGGGAGGGACGAAGGAGTACTGCCTGGTGGTCACCCTCGACATCCGGAACGCGTTCAACACAGCGGGCTGGGGAAGGACGTTGGACTCACTAAGGTCCTTTAACCTTCTGTGGTATACTGTGGTACTTAGGCATCTGGCAAATTGCAGCTAGTAGCGTATACTGCAACTATTAAAACCAGACGTGATCTGCAGACCGAGCTACAAGTTTTTTTACTGGACAAAAAGCGATTAAAGTGCAAAGTTTTCTGGAATAACATGTCACACTTGCGGCATGCTTGGAAACAAAAAGGCAGAATATAAAATGAGTAAGCAGTCTTTCACTGGAGAGAAACGTCGACCAGAACAGCTGTGGTCACAGCGTACTAAAACCGATGTTACGTGCTACCGTTGTCATGAGCCTGGGCACATTTCAACTTAATGCCCCAAGAACGATGCTGGAGGAGAGTCTGGAACTCGCAAGCATAAGAGAGTTGAGTTATGTACAGTGAAAGAGCCGAAAGCGAACATGATGCAACGAGGTGAGAAGTTTCCAATCACTTTCTGGAGCAGAGTGTTAAAGTGTCTACATCACATAAACTGACTGGGAAGAGATCTCACAGCGGTAACTTTGTTAGTGCCCTGCAGGTTTTAAGTAATGTTATGAATGACGGAAATTGTATTGAAGTAATGTATAAAAAAACAAATTGTAAATAATTGGGCGTGATATTCCCAGGGATATTCTGAAATTATATCAAGCAAAGGCGTAATGTTAGTTTAATATAAAACAAATAACATTTGTGCTGTTTCCGACAGTGAATATAACATAGATAAAGAAGAAACCGTTTTGTATGGTGTAGAAAAAAATCCTCTTACTCGTGTAAGCGCTCTTGAAATGATCATTTCCATTACCGTTATTATCTGATTAGATTGCTAGATTGCAGGTAGGCAAGTATTTCACTTGTTTAGACATGGCGTGCGTATATCCTTAAGTGCCGGTTCATGCTGACTCAATTGAATAATGCTTTGGCGATGCCATTTTTAGTGATGATGATGCCAAAGAGCAGTGATGAAAGCAATAGGCGAGCTAGCATACTCATTTGTGATTGTGTAGATGGATGATAAAATGATTGAGGCATCCTCTAAGGAAGAACAATTTGAGAGACTGTATTAAAGGTTTTAATAGGAGCTGGTTTTTCGTTTAATGTAGATAATTGTTCTTTTTGAGAAAAACGAAGTACGAAGTACAGTCTGGTAAGATCCGTCCCAATTTTATGTGCGTTGCCGCAACCTAAGTCCGTTACTACATTACGCCATACTCTTGCATTGTATTGCAAGCAACAACACTTGCTGTTGTCAATGCTGTATTTTAAACTCTTTTTGTACGGTAGAAAGTTTGTTGTTTTTACTGATTGCAATTCGTTGAAAGCATCCAGAACAAAATAGAATTATCATCTAGAGTATACCGTTGGTGAGCCTTTCTGCAGTCATTTGACTTTGATATAGAGTACCGAAAAGGAAAGCGCATGGCACATGTAGATTTCTTTTCAAGAATTCCGGCGGCTGAAAAGAGAAATCAAATACAAAATAAGGTTGCTGAGAAGCGTGTGGAACTGATGAGCATCACCGAGAGCTGGATCCAATCAGAGCAGCAGCATGATCAGGACATTTTGAATACAATTAAAAAACTGAATGAAGGCGAACTTTCTGAAGATTTGGTTACAACTTAGGAGATGAGGGCTAACGTGTTGTACAGAAAAATTCAAAGAAACTGCAGAACTCGTTTTCTACCAGTTATACCCAGAGCTTTCAGGTGGTCTATTATTAATCAAGTCTACTCTACACTTAGGCTGGGAAAGACACTCGACAAGGTGTATGAACATTATTGGTTCGCAGGAATGTCAAAGTACTTTCGAAAATTTGTAGAAAACTGTATAACCTGTGACAAAATCGACATCGGGAAAAATTCAAGCTGAACTACATTTAATCCCAAAAGTCAGTATTCCGTGGCACACGTTGCATATAGACATCACAGGAAAACTAAGTGGCAAGAATGATCGTAAAGAGTATATTATAGTTCAGATAGATAGCTTTACAAAATATGTTTGCCTGTATCATACTTTAAAACTAGATGCAAACAGTTGCGTTGATGCTTTAAAATCGTACATTGCATTGTTTGGCTTCACTTAATAGCAACCGGTGCTAGTCGCGTCAAAGGACAGGTCGATGCTTTAGGTAAAGTACAGCTTTCACTGAATTGTACTATTAATGGAGTTACAAAGTCTAGTCCCTTAGAGCTATTAATTGGCAAGTGCTCACGACCTCTAGGTTTAGAACCTATTTGTGACGAGGAGAGTGTTAAGTAAACACAGAACGGAAGCTGAAAAGAATATGAAAAACGCAGCACAATATGATAAAACAAGATTCGACAAAAACAAATCTAAAGTTGTTAAGTTTTCCAAAGGAGATTATGTCCTTCTCAAGAATAGTGAGCTACAACAAACTAAATCAGACCCAAAGTTCCGTGGAGCTTTCCTAGTGACAGAAGTGTTAGACGGTGATCGATACCAGCTAAAATCTTTGACGAGTAAGAGACAATATAAATTTTCCCACGAGAGCTTACGTAGAATGCTGGAAGTGCAGGTACCGATTGTGCTCGACATTGATATAGATGAATTAAGTTCACTTGATAAAGCGGTCGAGGACCGTGGTGGCCAATGTGGAATTGGTGCGAATGAAACAGGCCGTGAAGACTAATGTTGCACTATCAATGTGCAATACGGATGAAAGATACCGTTGAAGACCAGTTTGGCATTGGGAGAAGAATAAGACAGTCGAGAAGGACTGTGGTGACTGGTGTGGCGTTAGTGTAAGACCAGTGTGGTACTGGTGTTTTGTAATTTCGAATAGTCGATGCGTTGTAACGGTACCTGGCCCCGAGGTTAAGTTATTAAGGATAGATACTAATGTAAAGAAGAAAAAGAACTAAAATAATTGAAAAATTGTAACTAAAAATTCTTGTTAAATAAATTTGGAAACGAAAGTTGTGGACGTTTCTATTTTGTATTACACGAGGACCTGTAAGCTCTCGGAATGACGGTAGTAAAGACAGACATTTTTTGTATAACATGATAATGCATAAGTGCTCAGAATGACCGAGTGAGAGAAAGTTTTCTCTTGTGTTTTACACGAGACGTGTAAGTTGTCAGAATGGCCGTGTCAGTGAATGTTTGGTTATTTGAATTGCGTGCTCAACTATATAAGACGGAACGAGCCGGATCGGACGACTATAGCATATAGCTCCTATATGAACAATCGGAAAAATAAACTTCGGCAAGCCGAAGTTCATATACCCATGCAGCTATTGCAAAAGCTAAATTTTCTTGAAAACATTAAAATTATGATTTACTTGCGTATATGTCTAAAAACATTGAAGCTCTGATGAAGCTAGTTCCTATGGCAGCTATAAGATATCGTTTTCCGATTTTAATAAAAAGAAAAGCGTAATTCTGAAATGTCAAATTATTAATAAGTCAAACAGAATTTAAAAAAAAAATTTACAAAATAAAAAAGTTACATTTAAAAAGAAATATTTTTTTTATATATTTTTGTTGCTTTCATGGGAACTATATGATATAGTCATCCGATTTTGATGAAATTTAAACCGGAATTCTGAAGTATCTATACATTACTATATGTCGTAGAACTAAATAAAATTTTAAATTACCAAAGTTATTATTTTTTTTATTTATTTTTCCGATTGTTCCTATGGGAGCTATATAATATAGTCGTCCAATTTTGATGAAATTTAAACCCTATTTCTGAAATATTTATCAATTACTATATTTCGAAGAACTAAAAAAAAATATTACAAAATAGCAAAGTTATAATTTTTTTTATTTAATTTTCCGATCCGGCTCGTTCTGACTTATATACTACCTGCAATAGAAAGACAACTTTTGGGAAAGTTTCATTCAGATATCTTTAAAACTGAGAGACTAGTTTGCGTAGAAACGGACGGACAGACGGACATGGCTAGATCGACTTGCCTAGTGATGCTGATCAAGAATATACACATATACTTTATAGGGTTGGAAAAGTCTCCTTCACTGCGTTGCAAACTTCTGACTGAAATTATAATACCCTCTGCAAGGGTATAAAAAAACTTATAATTTTGTTGATTTTTAATTTTTTTTTTTTTCTTCGACATTTAGTAAATTTTATTTAAATCGGACGAGAATATCATATAGCTCCCATAGACACAATCGGAAAGAAAAAAAAAATTTTTTAATTTTTTTTTAGTTCTTCCAAATTTAGTAATGGTTAAATATTTAAGAACTACGGTTTAAATTTCATCCAAATCGGACGTCTATAACATAAAGCTCCCATGCGAACAATAAAAAATTAAAAAAAAATTTTTTTAATTATTTGACAGTTCAGAATCACGCTTTTAATTTTATTAAAATCGGAAATCGATATATAGCTTTTATAGGAACTCAAATAATTGAGCTGCAAATCATCATAGCTTCAATGCTTTAAAAAATACACGCAAGAAATCATAATTTTAATATTTTAAGAATATTTAATAGCTGCAACGGTATATGACTTCGGGTTTTCTTCCTTTCTTGTTTTAAATTGCTTTGCTATTTATTTATTGAATCTTTTTCCGATACTTACAATAAGTGTATTAAGTCTAATGGTAATAACTTAACTAACAGTCGTACGACTGAGTTATGGGGCTCTAAGAATTATTGGGAGGTCGTTGTGTTGTAGGCGGGTACTGCTGGAAGCCCGAGTCAAGCCTCTTCCGAGATTATTTGGGTGCACAGAGAGTTACATATGATTAGGCCGGCCTTTGTAGGTGGGCTACAGTGTAAAATCGACACTCTTGTCGAGCATGTTGTAGTAGTTGTTGTAGTTGTTGTTGTTGTTGTTGTTGTCAGGGCGGTACAGTGCTGATTGATGATGATGCTGCTGACGTGTTTATGCTTACTTGCATTGTTTTTGGCGATTTCCTGCGGAATAATTGGCGACTGAGTATGCCAAGGGGTGTTCTGCAAGCTGAGGGTTGCGGTCGTACTCTTCTTTTTTTTTTGAAATTTTTGTTGACCTTTAAATAATTTGTCAGTTCAGAACAACGCGTTTAGTTTTATTAAAATCGGAAAACGATATCGTATAGCTACCATAGGAATTATAAAATAATTGAGCTGCAAATCATTACAACTTCAATGTTTTTAAACATTTTCGCAAACCAAGAATATTTAATTTTTGCAATAGCTGCAAGGGTAAATGAACTTTGGCTTTCCGAAGTGTGCTTCCTTTCTTGATTTAATTTTTAATTAATTTCTTTTTATTTACTGTTTTTATGTATTTTTTTGTTTATTAAATCTTTATTTAATTTTTTTTCTCTCACTGTACAGAGAGTTTTATACTTTCAGTCAGAAGTTTGCATAGCAGTGAAGGAGACATCTCCGACCCTATAAATTATTTATAGTGACATATCCACATCTACACAAACACCACCACAAGATATGCATATGCCTACACAGCATTTCCACACATTATATCTTACTTGAGTCACTCCTGTCGAAAGAAAAAATAACTTCAAACCCAGTTATTGTAAACATTTTCTAAACTCAGAAGGCTTTGGGAAATTTTCATTGTTAATGTTAAAGCAAATCCGTATGAAACATTTTCCCAAAATAATTATCGTAGGAATTCGGGAAATTTTTATAAAAATAATTATAACAATAGAACAAATTCCAATTTTCAGTCAAGAAACTATATTCATTACAACAATTATTCGAAACCTCAACTTCAAATAATGCCGCAAACGCGGCAGTTAAAAGACAAAGGGAAAGCCAGAGCGGACAAAATAAAATAGACGTAAATTTTCATCAAACTGCCTCGGACTCAGAAGACAGTGCCCCTATATAAAAATAGATGTTAATAATAAATACTTTAAAGGAATGATAGATTCGTGGTCATCTATTAACATAATGAAAAGTAACTTTACAGATAACAAAGCAACAATTGAAACATTGAAAGTTTATACAATAAATGGACCGGTTAAATTATATACCAGTGTAACAGTTAAACCAACAGTAATTTGCCCATCCAAACAGAAATTTTATTTGCACAATTTTTCAGATAATTCTGAAATTTTGTTAGGAAGAGAATATCCAGCAGCAAGTAAAGCTATAATAGATTACGATAAAGAAACTGTAACATTGGGAGGCAGAAAGTATAAAATGAGGTAGAAGAGGTCAAGACCGCATTAAAATGCCTTGATCCACTTCTATCAGAGAATGTAAACAGTTTAGATTAGAACACTTTAACGTCGAAGAAAAGGAAAGTTTAAAAAGGGTTTTGTTTGATTTTAAAGATATTCAGTGCAAAGAAAGTGAAAATTTGACTTTCACCAGTACTATTTAACATTCAAACATGAAGACCCAGTATATAGAAAACCTTACAAATACCCTCAAACTTTTGATGAGGAGGTCAATAAACAAGGAAATTAAATAATTGAATAGGGAACAATTAGAAAATCTAAATCTCCCTACTGTACACCCATCGTCCAAAAAAAGAGTGACGCATCTGGCAAAACAAAATACAGATTGGTAGTAGATTATCGCAATCTTAATGAGATATGGAGAAGAATGGATGAAATATTAGACAAACTTGGGCGCTGCCAATATTTCACGTCAATTGATTTAGCAAAAGGATTCTACCAAATTCAAATGGATCCCAAATCAATTGCAAATACAGCATTTTCTACTAAGCATGGACACTACGAATATACCCGTATGCCAATTGGCCTTAAAATGCACCTGGAACTTTGCAAAGATGCATGAACAATCTTTTAGAGGATTTAATCTTTAAGGATTGTTTATTCTATCTTAAAGACATAATAATTTGTTTACTTCATGGAAGAACACATTTTGTGTCTTAGGAAAGTATTTAAAAACTTAAGGAAGCCAATTTAAAACTACAATTAGATAAATGCGATTTAAAAAAAAAAAAACAGAATTCCTAGGTCATACAATGACAACTACAGGAATGAAACCAAATCCAAAGAAGATCAGCGCCATAACAAATTTCCCCATTTAAAAATCACCAAAACAAATTATATCATTTTTAGGATTGTGCGGATTTTATAGGAAATTTTTACCAAACTTTGCAAAAATTGTAAAACCAATGACTAGTAAACTAAAAAAGATGCCAAGATTGACATTAAAAAGAATATTATAAAGAGGCATTCGAGAAAATGAAAATATTAATTACCTCCGATTCTATATTAGTTTATCCCGATTTTAACAAACCTTTTTCACTAACAACCGATGCTAGCAATATAGCAATAAGAACAGTTTTATCACAAGGACATAAACCTATTTGTTTTGCGAGTAGAACATTAAACGAACATGAAAACAATTATGCGACAATAGAAAAACAACTCTTAGCAATCGTCTGGGCAACGAAATATTTTAGATCATACCTTTTCGGGAGGCAATTCGAAATACTGAGGGATAACAAACCGTTAGATTGGTTAAACAACCAAATATAAAATTACAAAGATGGAAAATAAAATTTAATGAGTTTGATTGTCAAATAAAGTATTTACCAGGAAAGGAAAACTATGTAGCTGACGCATTATCCAGAACTATATTAGAAGAAAATATGTTAGGAAAAATTGCTTACAGTGTAGACGCAACCATACACATGCCCACAAGAAGATAATCAAAATCATATTAAAATTTCTGAAAGACCTTTCAACTTTTTCTCACGACAAATCGAATTGGCAAAAGGCAACGAAGATAAAATAGAAGTAGTACATTATTTTCATAAACTTAAAATTCAAAAGAAATGACAAGCGCATTTGTACCAAAAACAGTTCTATTTATTTCAACAATGAAGCCGATTTTTCAGTATTCCAAGATGCTTACCTCGAAATAATTATTCCAAATCAATTAACGAAATTAACAAAGTGTATCATAAAATTAACAGATATCCTAACTTACGCAGAATTTAAAGCAACAATACAAAACCAACAAGAAAAGAAATATTATATTTCCCTAATTATCAGAAGTTAATTCAAAAAATTATAAATGAATGCGAAATTTGCAATATTGCAAAATCAGAACATAGGAACACAAAAATGTCATTTGAAACCACTCCAGAAATCCAAACATTAGAGAAAAATACACAATGGATTTTTGGTTGGGTGGTCATCAGCAATTTCTTTCATGTATCGATATATACTCCAAATTTGATACTCTTGAAGAAGTAAAAATTAGAGATTGGCTAGAAGCTAAAAGAGCAATAATGAAAGTGTTCAACGAAATGGGAAAACCGCAAAACATCAAAGCAGATAAAGATTCAGCGTTTATGTGTGCAGCATTACATGCTTGGTTAATTGCAGAAGGAGTACAAATTCAAGTTACTACAAGTAAAAATGGTGTTTCAGACGTAAAAAGATTTTATAAAACAGTCAATGAGAAATTAAAAATTATAGGCAGTGAATCAGATTTAGAAAACAAATACACAAAATAGGAGTTAATCCTTTATACTTATAATCGTAAAACTAAACATAATACCACAGGTAGAGCACCAGCCGATATATTTTTGTATGCAGGTTCACCTAATTATAATGTACAAGAAAACAAAATTAGAAAGATAGACAAACTAAATGAAAAACGTCATGAATATGAAGTCGAAACAGATTATAAGCAATCACCATTGGTAAGGGCCAATGCAAACACGAAAAACATTTTGAAGAAACAACCAGAGGGCGGTTGTGCATTATAAAACCAAGCTTAAAAAGAAAAAGAAAATTAAAAAAAGTAAATATGATAATAATTCCAAATCCAAAGAAGATCAGCGCCATAACAAATTTCCCCATTTAAAAATCACCAAAACAAATTATATCATTTTTAGGATTGTGCGGATTTTATAGGAAATTTTTACCAAACTTTGCAAAAATTGTAAAACCAATGACTAGTAAACTAAAAAAAGCTGCCAAAATTGACATTAAAAAAGAATATTATAAAGAGGCATTCGAGAAAATGAAAATATTAATTACCTCCGATTCTATATTAGTTTATCCCGATTTTAACAAACCTTTTTCACTAACAACCGATGCTAGCAATATAGCAATAAGAACAGTTTTATCACAAGAACATAAACCTATTTGTTTTGCGAGTAGAACATTAAACGAACATGAAAACAATTATGCGACAATAGAAAATCAACTCTTAGCAATCGTCTGGGCAACGAAATATTTTAGATCATACCTTTTCGGGAGGCAATTCGAAATACTGAGGGATAACAAACCGTTCGATTGGTTAACAAACCAAATATAAAATTACAAAGATGGAAAATAAAATTTAATGAGTTTGATTGTCAAATAAAGTATTTACCAGGAAAGGAAAACTATGTAGCTGACGCATTATCCAGAACTATATTAGAAGAAAATATGTTAGGAAAAATTGCTTACAGTGTAGACGCAACCATACACATGCCCACAAGAAGATAATCAAAATCATATTAAAATTTCTGAAAGACCTTTCAACTTTTCCTCACGACAAATCGAATTGGCAAAAGGCAACGAAGATAAAATAGAAGTAGTACATTATTTTCATAAACTTAAAATTCAAAAGAAATGACAAGCACATTTGTACCAAAAACAGTGCTATTTATTTCAACAATGAAGCCGATTTTTCAGTATTCCAAGAGGCTTACCCTCGAAATAATTATTCCAAATCAATTAACGAAATTAACAAAGTGTAGTATAAAATTAACAGATATCCTAACTTACGCAGAATTTAAAGCAACAATACAAACCAACAAGAAAAGAAATATTATATTTCCCTAATTATCAGAAGTTAATTCAAAAAATTATAAATGAATGCGAAATTTGCAATATTGCAAAATCAGAACATAGGAACACAAAAATGTCATTTGAAACCACTCCAGAAATCCAAAACATAAGAGAAAAATACACAATGGATTCTTGGTTGGGTGGTCATCAGCAATTTCTTTCATGTATCGATATATACTCCAAATTTGATACTCTTGAAGAAGTAAAAAGTAGAGATTGGCTAGAAGCTAAAAGAGCAATAATGAAAGTGTTCAACGAAATGGGAAAACCGCAAAACATCAAAGCAGATAAAGATTCAGCGTTATGTGTGCAGCATTACATCCTTGGTTAATTGCAGAAGGAGTACAAATTCAAGT
>NW_026453493.1:0-13966 GCF_025200985.1 Drosophila gunungcola
TTCCTAGAGCAGGAGCTCGCGGAGTTTCGAACAATGAGTAGAACATCCAACATAGCCGAGCACCGGATCACCATGAAGGACGACAAACCAATCAAACAGAGATAATACCCGAAAAATCCAAAGGTTCAAGGGGAAATCAATGCGAAAGTCGACGAGTTGCTAGAGAAGGGATGCATAGAACACTCGAGAAGTCCGTACAGCTCACCGATTGTTATGGTGAAAAAGAAGACAGGTCAATGGAGGCTTTGTGTCCATTTTAGACAGATCAATGCCAAATCGATCAATGATGCTTATCAATGCCAAGGATAAATTACATCTTGGACCAGTTGAGGGAGGCAAGGTACATAAGCAGCCTAGATTTGAAAGATGGCTACTGGCAATCCCCGTATAGGAAAATAGCAGGCCATTCACGGCGTTCACAGTGCCAGGAAAGGGGCTTTTTCCAGTGGAAAGTAATGCCATTTGGCTTACACTCCGCCGGCGACTTTCCAGGAGAGCACTGGACCAGGTTATTGGACCGGAGATGTCACCACACGCGTTTGCATACCAAGACGACATCATCGTGATCAGACGCACACTGGAAAGAACACAGAAGGAACCTGAGAGAAGTTTTCCGACGCCTTAAACAGGCAAACCACAGGATAAATCCCGAAAAATGTCACTTCTTCAAAAGCGAACTGCTTTACCTGGGACACCGCGTTACGAACCAAGGAATCGGCACTTATCCCGAAAAAGAAGCATCGTGGTACAGGCGATTCGTGCCCGACTTTGCGCGAATAGTGAAGCCACTAAATGACCTATTGCGGAAGGGCACGAAATGGACATGGACTGCAGAGCACCAAGCAAGCATTCGAGGAGGTGAAGGCAAGGCTAGTGGCCGATCCTGTGCTGGCGTGCCCAGATTTCGATAAAACATTCGTACTGCAGACGGACGCAAGCGATATGGTATAGGGGCACTCCTGACGCAGGAAACTGAAAACGGCGAAAAAGTCATTTCATATTCAAGCCGGACCCTGAATGGCGCGGAAAAGAACTATTCAACCAGCGAAAAGGAATGCCTGGCAATCGTGTGTGCAATCTGGAAGCTCAAACTATACCACTTCAAAGTGGTGACTGAACATATGGCGCTTAAATGGTTGAACAGCATCGAAAGTCTCTTTGGAAATATCGTACAGGAAGGGGCAGCTTAACGTGGTCGCTGATGCACTGTCAAGACAGCCTCTGCCAGAAGCCTTGAGGCTAGCCAAGGGAACATGCAGCTGGATCAAGGATATGTGTGAGAAGATTAACACACAGCCACAGAAGTTTCCGGACTACCTCATAGAGGAAGGCGCGTTATACAGGCATATCCCGCACAGAGCAGGCAGCGAAGACGTGGCTGAGGGAAGCAGTCCTGAAGGAGAATCTCGACTCATCAGCCGCTGGACTCGTGGGAAGCCGGAAAACAATTGCAAGGCTGTCAGCTCGATTTTACTGGCCAGGAATGCCCGAGCACACATACGGAAATGCGAGACATGCCTCAAATACAAGCCTAACCAGATGCAGGCAGCTGGGAAAATGCTGACGCAAATACCCGAAGAACATTGGGCAACTGCATGTGCAGACTTTGTCGGATCATTGCCCGGGTCGAAGCATGGCAACCAGATGCTGCTAGTGCTGATAGATAGGTTTTCAAAGTGGACAGAGTTGGTGACACTGCGAGCAGCAACGGCAGAAATACTTCAAAATGCGTTCCGAAAAAAAGTCATCGCTAGGTTCGGAGTAACGAAGGTGGTAATAACGGACAATGGAGTTCAGTTTGCCAGCCGCGCATTCAAAAAATTTCTCAACGAAATGGGCATTAAGCAACAATTCACAGCACCATATACACCGCAGTAGAATCCAACGGAAAGAGCAAACCGAACAGTTAAAACCATGATAGCGCAGTTTGCGGGACAGAGCCAGAGGAATTGGGTCGAGAAGTGGCCGGAGATTATGCTAGCGGTAAACTCAAGTACGTCGGAATCAACAGGGCACTCCCCGTGTTTCCTCACGCAGGCTCGAGAGCCTCGACTACCCAGCGCCCTGAACGACAGGGAAACCATCGGCACAGGAAAGCAGACGAAAACACCTGAAGATAAGGCCAATAAGATGAAGGAGATCTTCGAAATTGTGCGCCGGAACATGGAGAAAGCTGCTCAGGACCAAGCCAGGCATTACAATCTACGAAGGAGGCAATGGAATCCAACAATAGGGGACACAGTCTTGGCGAAGGAGCACCATTTGTCAAAGGCAGCCGAGGGTTTCGCGGCAAAGCTAGCGCCGAGATATGACGGACCGTACACGGTAATAGACTTCGTCTCACCAGTCATTTGTAGAATCCGCCACAAGGATACACAAAAAGAACGAACCGTTCACGTCAGTGAGCTTAAGCAACACAGACAAGAACTCGGTACAGACAAGCAAGGACAACACGAGCATGCAACGACAAAAGTTTCGGACTAAAGCGTCGGGCATAGGCCAGAGTCTATATAGACCGCAGGAAAACACGAGCATGCAACGACAAAAAGTGCGGACTATATCGTCGGGCATAAGCCAGAGTCTATATAGATCGCAGGATAACACGAGAATTCAACGACAAAAAGTACGGACTATATCGTCGGGCACAAGTACCAGAGTCTGTATAAAACGCAGGAAAAAAGGAGATACAGTGACCCAGACAACGAGGCAAACAGATTCTGCGTCGGGCATGAAGATAGAGTCATCCGTTAATACGCCGCGAAGAATAAGGTGATGCACAGGACAAGAAACCGAAAAGACCGCAAGCCAACAACAATCCGTAGCGTCGGCAGACTATGTACGAATCGAGGAAGACCACGATCCATCAATCTGAATGAGAGATATACATGAAAACCGGGGTCGCAGGGAGACAAACCACTTGCCAAAGAAAAAAGAAAATAAGTAAACATGAAATAGATAGGAATTGCGCTTACCATAGCATTGTGCGAAGTCACTATAAACAAGGGATGGGGGCACATCGATTCATGGCGGCCGATTGGCACTAGACGATAGTGTCGTTGGTGGGCACAAAATAATGGAAATGTCGACACAAGGAGTCACACCGTGGAACATCGATACATCAAGTGGCAACGCCACGTTGGGTCACGGAACCGATAACAACTGGAGACCGATCGATTTGGCGGAGAGTGACCATACAACGGAGAGTCACACGGGAGAATATCGATAACACCGATAACGACTGGAGACCGTAGCGAGCAGATAACAAAGAAATAAGTTCGTTACAATATATGAAAGTATTATTATGTATCAATATTATTGATATATTATGTATGAAATGAATGGAAAATATGAAACATACCTGATATTGATCAATATTAGTTGAGATATCCCATATGTGGGGTGGCAAATAGAATTGAAAATACCCGATTTCAAGACAGCGTGTCCAAAAACACATATAGGATGGTCAGTGGTTGTCCATCTATAGTTGAACAAAATTTATGATATTCATATACTTTTGTCAATTTAATAGCAAAATTAAATATTTTCCGTATGATTTGTATCTTGATTTTTACGAATACGAGACTTGACTTGACACGGTTAATATTAAGTGTCATCACTTTTTAGATAATAATGTTGAAAACGAAAGCCAAGGTTGTATATATTATTATATGGCAACAATTGTTTTCCGACCTTTATCGTTAATTAGCATGGCCGCAGGCTAATTTAATATTAGTACTGCTGCTATATACATTGTATATATATATTCGCAAATGTAAAAATTTTCATATGTGCTCGGTTTTATATGATATATTATCAGACAGTTATATGAAAATGATAGATTTTAAATTTATCGTTAAAATACAAATGATTTAACTCAATATTTATATTAATTAAAAATTGGTACATGTATGAAATATATAAAATAAAATGATATTTTAAAATGAAATATGTAAATAAAAATCATATTATAGAGTTATATATGAAAAAATTCTAGTTACAGGCAAACGTGGCGTGGAGCAAATATAAAGAATTTTAAAACGATTATGAAGCTAAACAAATAAGCCGTATTTGTGTCAAGATTATTTTCTTCCTTCCTAAATACAATTAAAGAAAAATACTCTATAATAAACTTGAATTGGTAATTTCTATTTTTAAAAATAGGGCTTGCATAAGGCGAGCAGCTATGGCCTTTGTACGGTTTTTGTTGGATCAATCAATCTTATTTCCATTTCGCCAATTCTGACTTTAGTACTTGGAATACCAGTTATAAACGAATTTTAGTACTTTGCCAACAGTGAATGTAGTTTTATTTTATCTTGTCATTCAAGCTCAGTATTAATATCGGCTGGCTCATTGCCGGTACATAAATTAACTACTTTGGTCTTTGAGATTTTAAATTGGTTTGATGAAATGACAATATCAAGACCCGCGAATTGATTCTGTTGTTTCCTGAATCTGCATTCAAACATTTTATGGCCCACTTTTCCGCAGAAATGGCACTCTATCTTTGATTGTTTTTGCCGTTTAGAATAAGTTTCAGACTGATTATCCATAACGCCGCTTTTCCTTTTCGCCATTTCGTCGTTAGTTCGGTAACCATGCGACTTGCATGAACGGCCAGACTCTCGCCATCAGTCGGTCGATTTGATAGCATATTAAGAAACATAGCGGCTGGTGTTTCTATAGTGTCGAAGCTTTGTATAAACCATTCTTTAAACTCGGGCCAAGTAATTTCAGCATAGCACACTTGCGAAAGCCATTGCGAAGCACTTCCTTCTAAAGCTGAACTCAAAGCCATAACCAACGCACTGCTTCTCAATTTGTTTTCTTGTTAAATTATTTATTTGTTCTGCCCTGCATCAGGTACAGTTGTTTTTATGGCTTTCACTAGTTCAATTAAGTTTTTATTTTGCAATTCCATCAGGGTACGCCATGGTCCATCTTGTGATGAAGGCTGGTGGCCAGATCCCACTTCTGATGTCGAATTAAGATCGTTGTTGTTGTCTGTCATTGTACTAGCGCAACGTGTTTCGGCCTTCCACACACTCCAAGTTCTGGTACGCAACTGCCTGCGTCTAATTCTCTACCTACTGTGTCTACCACGTATGCCGAATCACGGTCGGCGACAGCGACACAACGCTGTCGCCTCGCTATAACTGTACTTCTTAAAGCGATAAAATGCAGGCAACGGTTGCCTGCCAACGGTTGCCTGGCAACCACACACTCACAGCACAAGAGGCTTATGCAATATTATTATTCTGGTGAACTACCCGAAAATGTGTATTCGCACACACACACATATATTCACAACCACGCAGTTTCAATGCGCCGACATATACATCAGTGGCGTCCTAAATCATGAAGAAAAAACACACTCCCACTGCTAATCAGTTCCTGCTGCCTTCAAATTCGATGTGTCATTAGATCCAGCAATCTCATCCTTTTTAAGCTGCTGGGTCCCATCAGGAATCCAAGAGGCGACCACGATGTGCGATTGGATCTTACAGAATCACAGTTCCTGCTAATGAGACTACGGCGAGGGGCTGTTCATACAGAAAGTTACACTCCAGTGGCGTCCTAAAACATTATGAAAAAACATAATTAAAATACATTCGCAGCAAACAAAATCACAACTTCACTCACCCGCCTCAACCACATTCGAACTCCTCTCTGGTTCCTGCTGATGTGACTTTGGCGAGAACTGTTCCATACAGAAATAAAGACACTTCAGTGGCGTCTTTTAACATAAAGGAAAAACATAATTAAAATACATTCGCAACAAACAAAATCACAACTCCACTCACCCGCCTCTCTCCGTTTGATGTGGCTGCGGCGAGGGACTGTTCCATAAAACATGAAAGAAAAACATAATTTAATATACATTCGCAACAAACAAAATCAAAACTACACATACTGTTGCTTACAAAAGATGGTCCTCTCCTTAGGGTCCTTGCTGCAATGATCGCTGAGCCCGGCACGGTTTGCGTAATTCCGGCTCATCTCAATGAGTTCCTACCAGAAGTCACGTTTCCGGCTTCCGACTCGGAAACGATACGGAATAAACGGCAGGTCGAAACTAACGATGCCTACATTCCCACATCCCTCTAGAAAATCCAAGTAGTTCGTTCCTCTAAAACCACCCAGAACACTACCAACCCGACTTACTCGAACGACGAGACACGACGACACCAAGCAGTGCACCCAATCATTGCGCTTCGACAACGCCAAGCAGTTCATCGAGCCATTGCGCAGCACCAAAATCAAGCAGTGCAACACACGGCCCTTCCGTAGCGCCGATCTCGGACACAAAGCAGTGCGATACTCAACGAGCTGCGATATACTCGGCCCTTCCGCAGCGTCGATATCAACAAGCAGTGCAACACTCGGCCCTTCAGAAGCGCCGACGCCACTCATCAAGCAGTATCACGCCCGATATAATTATAGTTAGAAACGTAGTCTTAATCAATCGTACTATTAAAAACCTTACTCTGTAGCGTTTGATCAAAATGCAGTCTGCAACCAAATATATGGGTATTTCGCAAAACATATAATATGGTCAGAGGTTGTCCATCTATAGTTGAACATAATTTATGATATTCATATACTTTTGTCAATTTAATAGCAAAATTAACGGCAGGTCGAAACTAACGATGACTACATTCCCACATCCCTCTAGAAAATCCAAGTAGTTCGTTCCTCTAAAACCACCCAGAACACTACCAACCCGACGTACTCGAACGACGAGACACGGCGACACCAAGCAGTGAACCCAATCATTGCGCATCGACAACGCCAAGCAGTTCATCGAGCCATTGCGCAGCACCAACATCAAGCAGTGCAACACACGGCCCTTCCGTAGCGCCGATCTCGGACACAAAGCAGTGCGATACTCAACGAGCTGCGATATACTCGGCCCTTCCGCAGCGTCGATATCAACAAGCAGTGCAACACTCGGCCCTTCAGAAGCGCCGACGCCACTCATCAAGCAGTATCACGCCCGATATAATTATAGTTAGAACCGTAGTCTTAATCAATCGTACTATTAAAAACCTTACTCTGTAGCGTTTGATCAAAATGCAGTCTGGCAACCAAATATATGGGTATTTCGCAAAACATATAATATGGTCAGTGGTTGTCCATCTATAGTTGAACATAATTTATGATATTCATATACTTTTGTCAATTTAATAGCAAAATTAAATATTTTCCGTATGATTTGTATCTTGATTCTTGCGAATACGAAACTTGACTTGACACGGTTAATATTAAGTGTCATCACTTTTTAGATAATAATGTTGAAAACGAAAGCCAAGGTTGTATTATTATATGGCAACAATTGTTTTCCGACCTTTATCGTTAATTAGCATGGCTGCAGGCTAATTTAATTATTAGTACTGTTGCTATATGTATTGTATATATATATACGCAAATGTAAATATTTTCATATGTGCTCGGTTTTATATGATATATTATCAGTTATATGAAAATGATAGATTTTAATTTATCATCCAAATACAAATGATTTAACTCAATATTTATATTAATTAAAAATTGGAACATGTGTGAAATATATAAAATAAAATGATATTTTAAAATGAATATGTAAATATAAATCATATTATAGAGTTATATATGATATTCATATTTTTTTGTCAATTTAATAGCAAAATTAAATACTTTCCGTATGTTTGTATCTTGATTCTTGCGAATACGATACTTAACTTGATACGGTTAATATTAAGTGTCATCACTTTTTAGATAATAATGTTGAAAGCGAAACCCAAGGTTGTATATATTATTATATGGCGACAATGGTTTTCCGACCTTTATATTTAATCAATATTGCTGCAGGCTAATTGAATTATTAGTACTGTTGCTTTTTATATATTGTATATATATATGTATATATATACGCAAATGTAAATATTTTCATATGTGCTCGTTTTTATAAGATATGATATATGATATATTACCAGAGAGTTATATGAAAATGATAGATTTTAAGTTTATCATTAAAATACAAATGATTTAACTCAATATTTATATTGGTTAAACAAAAATTGGTACATGTGTGAAGTATATATGTATGGCAAAATAAAATGATATTTTAAAATGAAATATGTAAATATAAATTATATTATAGAATTATATATGAAAAAATTCTAATTCCCCCGCCCGTAGTTAGTATCCTTCAAATCTAAGTTGTAAAGTTAAACTGTTATTATTTTAAATTATAATAAAATAAATAAACATCAGTGGCGTCCTAAATCATGAAGAAAAAACCACACTCTTACTGCTAATCAGTTCCTTCTGCCTTTAAATTAGATGTCTCATTAAATCCAGCAATCTCATCCTTTTTAAGCTGCTGGGTCCCATCAGGAACCCAAGAGGGGCCACGATGTGCGATTGGATCTTACAGATACACAGTTCTTGCTAATGAGACTGCGGCGAGGGGCTGTTCATACAGAAAGTTACACTCCAGTGGCGTCCTAAAACATAATGAAAAAACATAATTAAAATACATTCGCAGCAAACAAAATCACAACTTCACTCAACCGCCTCAACCACATTCGGACTCGTCTCCAGTTCCTGCTTCCTGGCTTGGACATGGACCTTCAAATAGCAGGTATCATTAAATCCAGCGATCTCACCCTTCCAAAGCTGCAAAGGACTAACGGGTTAAATCCCATCAGGAATCCAAGAGGCGACCACTGCCTTCGATTGGATATTAGAGATACACAGGCCAGAGCTACAAAAATAATAAATCAAAAATTAAATAACAGCGTAATAAACAAACTCACAAAATATGATGCTTACAATAAAGGGTCCTTGTCATGTGCAGCTCTCCCAATAAGGGGTCTTTACTGCGATTGAGGAACAAAAACCACAAAAAAACAATGTAACCCATAAATAGTAAAAATAAATCTAGCTTTAAAAAAATAAATAATAAAATAATAGCTAAACTAGAAAATAGTAAAAAAATAGTTATATAAATACTAATCTATCGAAATGCGATGTACAAACGAATGTTTTCAAGACCAATAAATGATTCGGCCAGTAGATACTGCTCACCAGTCTCATTCTGAGTAAACAGTAAAGTAAAAACAGTACAAAATAGTCGTGAAAGCTGCAGAAACTTATCAATACTAAGAACAATCAAAAAGTGAAAACTGGACAATTGCCAACTGTTGACGCTACAAGCTTTTTGGCAGCTTTATTTGTTTAAATAATAACTCGTAAATTTAATCGTTATAATCTACTTATATTTATTTTGGGCAAAAAAATTGCGGGGGAACGACAATGGCAATGTATTTTCTTCAGATCCAACTAGCAACAACAAAGAGAGCCGCAGTCGGTATATACATGCCAAAAAGGGAATAACGACAAGAGCAAGAGAGCGAGAGAGAGAGATGTTTATGCCGGCAGCTGGAGTTTACAGTGAACTCATTGCAATACATGACAATCGATTGTTTACATTTTAAATTAGCTATAAAGATTTGTCTGCTCTCAACATACTCCCCCCGTTGAAAGTGTCCCTTTCACCCGCATCATCTATAGGCAGATGGCACAGTTTGTTTACTGCTCTTTGAACGTTGCCAGTAGAAGTCCTTAGGTCTGACACGCGAGATACGCCATCCTTTCCTAGAACAAGACCGACCACTCGGCCCAGCGGTCAAATTGGAAAAAGATTCTCATCCTCGACGAGGACCAGATCATTTGACTGTAGAGGTCGAGTTGCGAGGCGCCGTTGTTGCAGCAGGTTCAGATACTCCTCACGCCAACGAGCACAAAAGATTTGTTGAAGATGGGTCAGCCGTCTAAACGTCAGTTAAATCAGGCTCTAGCAGTGCCTCAGCAGGTCCACCAAGAAGAAAGTGAGCAGGAGTCAAAACGACTAGATAGCCAGGGCTTTCTGTCCGCAGTTCCTTAATTCTGAGCAACGAAGTTCCAAATGTCCGATACAAATTAAGCTTGGCCGATTTTATTGCTGTCTCCCACAAGCCTCCAAAATTAGGCGATCGAGGTCAATATTTTCAGCCAGACAAAATTGGCTAAACGCAGCAGAATGAGTGTCGCTCAAAACAAATCAAATTAGCTCCTGCAATTCATTTTTGCGCCTACAAATTAAAATATCACATGTTCAATGAATTTTAGCTTAACCCGGAAGCATTTAATGCATTTACTGGCAACCCTTGCGACGCTCTGCAACCATCCAATGGGACAAAACTGCTAGCGCAAATTGGAAAGCAAGGCACGGGGTCTGGCGTGCAGCTGTCGTTTATTAAAGCTTCGAATTGGTAGCCATTGCTTAGGATGGTGCTTAGGAAAAATTATTGGGTGTTGGCGTCTGCCGCCAACCCGCAAAGTGCCATGATCATTCAGAAACGGTAATAGAGACGCGATTGTGCTGGCCTTTTTTACAACTCCTTCAGCCTGCAGCTCGTTTATAGCATCCCACATATGCACACGCTGAACAAGTCGAATAAGAATTTCAGTTTCATGTTTAACATCCGTAACGAAAAACGCATAATGACGACGACGGCAAATAAATTTTGAGACGTATCTAAATACTAGTTGCATGGCAGGAAATGAATTTATATACTTGCAGTTCGATTTGTAATCCATATAAGCAGAATTGACCAGCAATACGATTCTATGAAGCTCAGTGGAAGGTGTTTAGAGAACCCAAGAGGCAGGCCAATTATCTTGGCTTTCATTAAGAAAGGTTGGACCATGGAACCAAAGTCTGGATTAAAGAACCTGATCAAGAGTTTCTCCCCTAGAAAGGATGTCAGCAGGATTGTGATCTGTGGGAATATACCACCATTCCATGCTGCCTGTTAGTTTCTGAATAGATCCCACGCGGTCCAAGCAAAACCACGGATGAATCACTCCAACAAATGTATCGAAACATCCAATCTGCCTTACTGAACTCATTATTTGAGATAACAATAACGATCCAGACAATTTCCAGCCCCGTACGGGAATTCCCTCAACAGACTTGGAGACAATGTACACGGAAGCTCCATAAACCTCAGTGCTGGCATCATAAAATTCATAAACATCTATGTTTTTTTTTGGATCTAATACTAGTCTAGGAAAGGTTAATCGCCGAACATGACTGAAACTGCTGCATATTTTCATCCAAGTTGATTGAAAGTTTAAAGGAAGACTCTCATTCCAAATCACCTTAGCCTTCCATAGATTCTGCAAAAAAATCTTGCACTTTGCAATTACCGGTCCGATAAGGACAAGGGAGTCGAAAAAATGGGCAACAGTTGATAGGATGGAACGCTTACTGGGTTTTAAACTTTGGGGTAGCGATAACAATGAAAATAATACATTTTCAAAAGAGGGATCCAATGCAAGGCCCAGTGTCTTGGTTATATCACCTACTTCATCAAATTGTAGAAACTACTTCTTGTCAGCCTCAGCTTCAGTTTTTAAAATGGCTGCATGACTAGAACACCTTTTGCGGAGTTTGAAGTTCGCACGAGACAGAATTTTAGAAGTCTGTTACATTTTTTGTGTATAACCTCCGAAATTGAGTTGCCCCCAGAAATGAAACCATCTACATAGACGTCTTCAAGCAAGGCAGTGGATCCAATTGGAAAGATAGGGCCTTCATCCCGATCTAGCTGGTGCATAGCCCTTATCGATAAAAATGACGCTGGTTTTGTTCCATACTACCTAGCTTGTAAACCCGCATTTCCTCGTAGGGAGAGTCTCTCCATAAGACACATTGGTAGAAGTTATCAGGAACACCCATACACCCATACACACCGATACATCTTGGAGATGTCTCGAGTAAGAGCAACCTTGTATGAACGAAATCTAATCAAAATGTCTAAGAGTTTTGGTTGAACAGCTGGGCCTGCAAACAGCTGTCCTCCTTGATAACGCAGAGATGGGGGACCAGAGGGTCAACTAGAGACATATGATTAAGATCCAAATACTCGTGAATAAGCTATGTATACTGCTCTTTAAGGTGAGTTTTTGGAATTAATTGGAAGATTAACCGAGTATTCAGCTGTAGTTAGTCTGACCAACGAGTCTCCAGAATGCCTTTCTCATCAAGCTCCTTGACCTCATCGAGATGATCCTCTAGTTTACCATTTGAAACACTAAAACCAGCCAAGGTTTTTTTTAGTAAAATGCTTTTGTCCCCCATTAGAAACGACCCAACCAAGCCGAGTTTTCTGAAGAAGGGGTAGCCCAGCGATGAGCTTAATCTGCCCAACACATTATAAATCAAAAAAAATGCTAGCTCCAATTAGTAAGTCATTCGTTGAGTCTTGTGAAAAAGGGGTCTGCTAATTGGATATTTTCCGAATAGTCCAATTCTCTTTATATAGTCAAATGTCTGAGATTTTAAGAAAATGTCGACGGTATATCCTTCAGTTAGAACCCTTGCCTCACCGAATGATTAAACCGGAACGGCTTTTTACGAGTACAACAGCAGTGGCCAATAACGTAGTATCAGAAGCTGGTCATTGAAAGACTAGAGCGGTAGTTGGCTGAGAACTGGAGGGGTTAACTTCAGAAATGATGGCAGAATCAGTTTCAATTTCAAGCTGCGAAGAGTTTGTATAAAAATGCTATAATGTGTGGTGCCTATTTCCACAAACGCGGCAATTTCCGCTTTGTACAAGCTCGAGTATTTAAGCAATCGAAGCATAGAGACAGCCTCTTGATCTATGCTCAAACGTAGGACATAGATAAATGGGACGCTCAGACGCATTGCAAAATGCACATGGTAGGCAAAAAACCTTCTCCTGCTATAGAGCTAATTCTACTATTTGTTCCCACCTGTTAATTTGAGGTATAACTCCCCATGGCATGTTGAAGGTTCGTCAGTTTTCGGCAACAATTCTTCAAATATTCCTAGAATTCCTTCGCCGAGGGTATGTTGTCCAAGGAGTTGGCCTTTTTGCAACCAATTTACGTGGAAAAATCCAATTTTTGCAACAGCATGTTAATAATGAAGAAACGAGCAATCTCATGAGCTGATCCCAACAAATCCAAAGACCGCATGAGTGAGTTGATTTTATCCTGAAGTTTATTTTTCGCCGAAGAGTCCACCGTTTTGAGACCAAGTATCTCCTTGATGTGAGACTGTAAAACATCTTTGGTCGTTTTCGTTCTCGATCGCTGCAGCAGTGCAATTTGCGGTCTGCTTAAACGTTTGTTCGTGTGCGGCATATTACTGTCGCAGGGTTTATATAAAAAATATAAAAAACCCTACTTATATATTTTTTGCTGTACTTTTCTCGGCACTTTGCTCCCCTACACTGCGTGCGATCGGTATATTACTCGTTGTTTTTTTTTTTAGATTATTTAAAAAATAAATAATATTAGTAAAAATAAATATTTAACATCTCTTCGATACCAACAAAATATATACAAACAAACGCAATGGCAATTAAGGATATCGAAGAGCTTAAACACCAACAAGATGTTTGCATGAAAAGTATTAACCGAACGTATCGCTATTTAAAAGAAGCTAAATTACCTGTGAATGCGGTTGAGCTAGAGTGTCGATTAGAGATTTTAAATACGCATATTGAGAATGCTTTTCTTTTGCAAAACCAAATAGAAGTGAAGGATACAAAAGATGTATACCGCGAAGAGTTGGAAGAGAGGGCTGTAATGAATAGCGTAATATTAGAAGCTGGTCCTTGAACGACTAGACTGTGGCGAGAGGTAGAAAGATAGTTGGTGAGAACTGGAGGCGTTAACTTCAAAAATAATGGCAGAATCAGTTTCACTTTTTAACTGCGAAAAATGCAACGCGGCAATTCCGCTTGTACAAGCTCGGTATGGTGCCCACGTTTTAAGCAAACTGAAGCATAGAGACAGCTTCTTGATCTCAGCATGATTGTAGATTGTTACTCTGGTAGGCAACACACGATCTCCTGCTGTTAATGAGCTCTTCTACTATTTGTTTCCACCTGATAATTTTAGG
>NW_026453494.1:0-13384 GCF_025200985.1 Drosophila gunungcola
GTAAAAAAGAAGAGTGAGTAGAGTGATAAGTAGTCGTTTTTACCACAATAATGACACTGCGTTGCATGGAACCGGGCTTGGCACCCTGTTCCGTCTACACTTTTACGGTGGCGATAAAAGTCCGCCGGCTTATTGCACGTGTAGCAAAGGTATGTATGAACGGGGAAGTGCATTCCCCTCCGGGTTCCGTTCCCATTGACTCCAAGGTTTCTTGTCCAAGTTTTGACGAAATGGATTTCCTCTGCTGGCTTTACCATTCCAGCTCCCTTCGGTGGCCGGTTGTTCTGAAAAGCCTCCACCTGGTAGTCATCGGCTTCATATCCTTCTTCCGATTCATTTATGATTTCGTTGACGTGCCGCGGGCGCGACCTCTTGTCCTTCAGCCATTTTTCGACCCGTATTCCTTCCCTCTTAAACTCGGCTAATGTCGATATGCTTGACGCCAACAAAAAGGCTCCCATCTGCGGATTAAGGTTCTCCTTCAATATCTCCACCAGGTTGGATTCTGGAATCTTATTTCTTAGTTTAAACTGCAGATTGTGCATCGCAGAAATATAATCCTCCAAACTCTCGTTATATCCCTGCCGTCGTTCCATTAACTCTTTTATGGTGACATAGTCGTTCTCCGATGTCGAAAAGGCTCTGGTCATCGCTCGGGTTAACGAGTGGTACCCAAAATAATGGTCGACCGCTTTGTCTTCAAGCATTTGCCAATACCATTTGCTGGCGGAGCCAGTGAGTAAACAGTGAAATTCTCGGAATACCTGTTCATCTGTATACCCATACAGTGCTTCATGCGATCTACTCGGAAGAGAAAACTTTCTATTGACATCCCTCGGCTGGTCCCATCAAATTTAAGATTCCACTTGTCCAATCTAACGTTCCGGTTCTCTGTTGGTCGGTGCTCAGCTCCCGATATCTCCCATGCACTGTTGCAGTTTCGTCTGCCAGAGTCATTCTGATTATGTTGGTCCACTCCTGTTTCGGTGTTACGTTGACGCTCACCGCGGCTCGACGGTGCCGGCCGAGAAGTGCTGCTTTGTGCAGGCGTGCCTCCGGTTGTTTGTGAATTACCTGATTGTGATTCACTCATTTCTGCCACTTTTGTTTGCAGATTAATTATCTGGGCGTTTAATTCCGTAATCTGGGTTGCGACTGTAGCCCTTAACTCGTTGCCTTGCATGATCAACGCAGACATCATTCGCTCCAGCCTGCTTTCTGACTCCGACTGTCGTGACCGTGCTCCTGTATTAGGTAGCACGCTGGACCTTCCTTGTGGCGGTCCTAAGTAGTAGTTTTCACCCTCTACAGCTCCTGTCGACTCCTCCATGGTGGAACTGTGGTAATCTGCCAGGCTTCCTAATTATCTAGCTTGCTGCCAAAGCTGACCGACTGTTCCTGTTGATCGCTAGTTGTCACGGTTTGTCTGGCTCTCCAGGCCTGTCTCGCGGCTAAGGTTGAAGACCTTGCAGTCCTAGTAGGCGGTATTGTCAACGTTACCTTTTTCCTCTTCCCTGCCATTTACTGACCTATCTTCTTATTTCAAGGTTTTGGCTCGTGCCGAAGTAATTAAATAATAAATAAACAATAACCAATCTTGATAGTGGCACACGCCTGCCACACCTTTTTTTTTTTTTTTTTTTTTTTTTTTTGTTAAATCAGAAAAATATAAAAATTAAAAATAATTAAGGTAAATCTTCAAATTACCAACTTGAGTGACGACGAAAAAGACACTTGAACCAAGACGCGACTCAAAAAAACTGGACAAATGTGTTTTCGTTCACTTTTTTTACGCTGCTTGATTGTTTTTGCATACAACAGCAGTTTTATTTGACAATTGTATTATGAAGAGAATACAGAAATTTTTAAATCGGGTTCGCTGGCATTGGAAGTTGTTTATGGGTCAAGAAACCGTCCGAAATTAAGCCCCCAGGAAGTTATTAAAAAGGTCCCTAAATAAGTGAATTTTATGATAGGATTCAACTGGTCTCCACCGGAGACACCAGTTCCATTCATGTCCTTCTGACCTCTTCCCAGGACTACAGCCTCCACCGGAGTGCTGATTCCCCGTAGAAGGAACTGTCCGAAACCCCCTCCCTCCCAGTCGTCGGAAACAGGTAGACTCGCTCACAGACAGACGACTAGAGCTTTATTTCAGACAGACGAAAGAAATTGCCTCCCTATTTCCTCTCTCTCTGGACTCGAACCTCTCGAGCGACCTGGTTCATGCCTAGTACAAGCGGATAGCGTCGGCCAGAGAGATAGATTCCGTCCTCCCGCCCTTGTATTGGTGGAATCCGTACAGACTCGAACCTCTCGAGCGACCTGGTTCTTGCCTGGTTCAAACGGATAGCGTCGGTTTGTACGGATTTGGTCTGTTCGCCCCCTCCCCCCTCTTGGTCAATCGGTTTCCTCTGGACTCGAACCTCTCGAGCGACCGGGTCCTTGCCTGATTCAAGCGGATAGCGTCGGCCAGAGAAAACCCAAAAAAATTTAAGTTTGTTCCCTAAAAATGCTATGTCGGTCTTGCACGTGATTTGATAATATTATATAAGGACTATAAAATTTTCAGTTACAACGCATTAAATTTTTCTATTAATAAACAAAGACAAATGATTTTACTGGATATTAAAAAGAGTCACAAAGTCGCACGGCTATCCTGAGACAAAGTTCCGATTGAGAGGCCTTCTCAATTCAGACTGTCGCTGAAGTTGGGGACTTTATATGTACAAAAACAATTAAATTAACTATACCTGCGGAGAGGAATTTTAGGTGTCGACACAAACTATTTTTGATCTTTGTTCGGAAAAATTGAAAATTATGTATAGCATGTAATTTTTCAGATATGCCCTACATCCGGTATTCCGATTTTTGAAATCGTAACCTTTTAATACGAAAAACAAAAATCTTTAGATGTTAAAAGTCCTAGCTCTAAGGATGCGAAGAATCCTGCGTTGGGCGCCAATTCTGTTACGTCGGTGTATTAGTGCCCAGTCCACAGGACTTGGGCCGAGGCAGTTGCGTCCTGAGTAGGCACGCTGGGTGCCGGCTAAGCTCGCCAGATGGGGTGGGTTCTTTGGAAACCACTCCCTCCCCTACATAACGAGAATAAATTTATCGTGCCTTAGGAAAAATATAGAGATCGTTCAGTTCGTTTTGTCATTTGTCGTCGCTGCCCACAAGCTTCTCAAGTAGCTAGTTCGAGCGCTTGACCGAATTTCGATCGGCAGCGTGTGGCTGTTTTACCCTGCCCCTTCATACGTCCCGTATGCCGATGGATCGCCGCCGGCCACTGCAATGCGATCCCCTAGTGTCAATGTCGTCAGTCGAAAGTTATGTCATTGTTCTTGACCCGAGTTTTTCCATTTGCGCCAGCTCCCCCTTTTATAAACGTTTACCAAGACATTATTGAGTTCTGCTTCATATTACAATTTATTAAAAAGATTTTTATTTAAAAAGGTGCACATTTAATTGACAAATATAAGAGTAAATTGGGGTGCCAAATTAATTAAATTGAGAAATATTCTGTATATAGTGTATGTAATATTTGTATTAACGTATAAAAAGAAACATTAAGAATGAATATATGTATTTAAGAATAATATTTTGGGCTAATTTATAAAAATAATAATATGAATCTTACAGGACGTTAAATTTAATGTATGAAGACTATATATATATATGTATCTAAATGTTTAAATTGCACAAAGATCTAGGTATATACGCATATGTGTAAATATATATATATAAAAAGTTTGCTTGACAGTAAGTCGAACACAACTCACTTACCCCTTTTTATTTCCATCGACGAGAGCTCTCATTGTGGTATTCTGGGTTTGGAAAATTAATTATACACATAAATGCATAAATATATTTATATTAGTGCAAATTCTCTTAGCATTATTAATAAGGTGTTGGATTAATTTATATAAAAAAAGTTATTCGCTTTACGGCGCTACGAATTGCGAGTAAGAGGTGAGTGAAAACGGCACTCGCGACGGTTGACGGTAGCACTTCTAGCTGAGGTTTCTTCTGGTGGTTCCAATTACAAATCAAAACTTTGGTCTTTTGCTTGTATTTAATTGCTGGTTTATTATGAATGGGTATTGTTTATTGTTTTGTCGAAAATTGAAATAATAATAATAATGATGTAGTTTTTATCTTTGCACGGGCTGATATATTAGTGCTGGCTCCTTTCTGGCCAATTGGCGGCGACAGCCATGATTTTCTCCAGCTCGTGTCCGTGGTCCCGACGTCCCTGTACAGATCGCTTGTATACCCGGAGGAAGCTCAGAATCAACATAAAGATCAAGAGTCCAGTAATGAGGCACAAAACATTGTAGACTTTGGTTATGTCCTCCTTGTGGTCTACAATTTCAACGTTGTTCACCACGTTTGCCGTGTTGTCGGATGCTTTCGAGGTTGTAGATCCCATGATATATAAGTTATATTTCTTTCGGGTTCTAAATTCGATCACTCGGATAGATCCTCCGCGATTACTGTTTTTGCCAGTAGTGGACCTAACGCGGTTCCGCGGTCGTTTCTTGTCTGATTCGCACTTATCTTGGACTCCGACTGCCCGATTCGCAATGATCTTTTTTTTACTCTCTCTTTGAACCTGAGGTGGGGCTCTTTTATACGGTGGTTTTGCTTCCGGGTCATCTAAGTGTTCCCACTTAGGTACAGAATTTCCCTTTTTTCTGGCTTACTGTCCCACTTCTGGGTTCTGCTAGGTTTCATATTAATTGCTGCATACACCTATTGTCGGTTGTATGTTCGTATGAATTGCTTACTCTGACCAATTCGTTGCTGGTTACTGTATTGACCAACTTCGATGTTTCGCCACCTGCAGTTCACAGTGTCTTCTGTCTCTGGTTACGGTATCTATTTCTTTCTGGTTTTATTTCTTACCCCGCTCCCGTAACAAATGATCTCATTTGAATTTTAAAGCGAACGGTCAATTTCAAATTTTAGTGTATTTTCTTATGCATCCATGATGTGTGAAAAATTTTTACTATTTTGTATTAACAGCGCGAAAGCTTTGTGAACGCAGTAGTTTAAGACGATTTTAATTTGCGAAAAATTGTGAAACTATGTCGAAAGCGCGACGAAAAGGAGTGGCTACGATGATGTTCGATGGATCACTAACAATTATATTTCAATAATTTCTCTTAGAACCTAACTTATGCTACGGTGGCGAGAGACGGGGCGAATTCGCAAGAGCGAACAGACGAAAGCTTTTTTGGCTCCCGCTCTCGCCCTACAACTAGTGATTTAAATACAAGCGCTGAGTGCGCAAACACCGCCCCCTCTGAAGGGACGACGTCCTTCAGCCCAGAACGGGCAACAGGGCCAGTCGGTGGACAGCTCGCCGATATTCGCCGTCCTGCGTCCTGACGTCCGCCACGCGAACCTTGCTATCGGCGCCGGCGTGCACCGCTACCACTCGTCCGATCCTCCACTGCTGGGGCGGAAGATTGTCTTCTGCGACGACGACGAGCGCTCCCACGACGAGGTTGGGCTCCCCCTGGTGCCACTTGGACCGCTGCTGGAGGCTGGAGATGTACTCCCGGGACCATCGCTGCCAGAACCTGTACCTGAGAGACGAGACACCTCGCCATCGTCGCAAGCAGGTCAGGCTGATCTGGTCCGGGAGCGCCGCAGATAGTGGGGCCAGAAGAGGGCCGCCGATGAGCAGATGCCCGGGGGTCAGGGCCTCGCCGTCGTTCGGGTCGCTGCTTAGAGCGCCGAGGGGCCTGGAGTTGAGCACGGCCTCCACGCTGGTGAGCAGAGTTCCGAGCTCCTCCGCGGTCAAGAGGTCTTGGCCTACCGTCCGAAGGAACAGGTGCTTTGCAGACTTGTAGTATCCCAGAGGTAGGTGTTCACTAGATATGTTAGTTTTCTAGCGTATAGACGGATCGGTGTTCGTGCACTTCTTGCATGGCTCGGTGCAAAGCTCGTCGGATATGGCGTGGGTCTTCCTCCTCATCTATACATCACACCCGTTCTACTACGAAAAGTTTTAAGTGCACTATCTGTACTTAATGATTGGTCAAAATATTGTAGATATCGGACGACACAGACGGACCCTAAAGAATATATATTGGGAGAAGAATACCAGCAATGTGGGTGGCTTAGGTGTAGTTTGCCCCCATTCTCTACCCTCCCGACCTTAGTAACAGTAGAAATTGCTTGCTGTTACCCCTTGGCAAACGCTTTATTGTAGATTAAATGATATTCGAGAAGGTTGACAACAGCATCGCTGTACTAGCAGCTGACCGTATTTATACAAATTATTCGCTCATATTAAACGGTAACAAAATTCAAGATAATTTACATAAATTCTTCATATTCATTCTTTGTTCCTTTGTTTCTTTTCAGTTTCTGAACTTACATTCTAATAATTCATGTTTTTCTTTTTCAATTTAACTTCTTAAATATATTTTGTTTAGACATTCTCTAATAATTAATGATTTTACTTGATAAATTTAATTTAACCAAGAGCTTCGGTTATGCCCTCTCTTTACACATCCCGGTTAAATCAAATTACTCTTAGATATATATATATGTATAGCTACTGTTGTCGTTAATAAAAAACTTACGCACATATTTTCCGCTGCCGATTCGCTGGGCCCATCGAAGATGCAGGTGCTGTTTAGGACTTCTCAAAGAGCGTGGTTATTTTAATTTAAACGGGATTATTAGTAGTGGCATCTGGCATTCACTTAATTTATATGCTAAATAAAAAGAAACAGCTAATAAGAAAAATGTCTAATTCTCAATGACAAAAAAAATAAAAGTTTAAGCTAAATCAAAACAATAAGACTTCTCTTATGGGCGATCGGTATCGCCGACGTCTGTCCGTGTAGGCGCTGTTTTGCAAGTATGCGTGCTTGCATCGGTTGTTCTCCGTAGAAGTGGTATTCCCTCTTCTCAAGTTCGCTGCGCCGGTCTCCTTTGGGCCTGTTTATTTTCCGCCCAGAAACGGTATGATCCGCAGGTACTTCTGAAAGGCTGTTGTGTGAGTCTGCTGCCTTCTAGGTTAGGGCTCCACGTGTCGGTATGGGTTTCTCCAAGTTCCGGCCAGGTATCACTCGTGCTCCGCTCGTAGTCCCGTATGCGGCATTTACGAAGATCCGGTTGCAAGCGCTCAAACCTGCAGCAGCCTTAGCTGGGCTCTGCTGGTATGGGGGTTATGTTGTCACGTGTTGGTATATGTGGGCTGCAGCAACGCACAGATTTCCCAGTTTCGCAGCAAAATATCGGCCGGCCAGGCACGGTGATGTACAAATATGTATTCTGTTCTAAAGATGTAAGCGCAACAGCGCCCGCGACGAGCGCGTGTGCTTTCTGGCCGGCCTCCGATGAACGTGCTCCTTGTTTGAACTACTTTATTGTTTTAACAATAAGCTCTTTTCTTCTTGTAACAGCGCGTGGTCTATGTCCTCTCTGGCTTTCGGGGTACAGTTTATGCACGTGTCGAAATTGCAAGTTGAAATTATTACTGCTGATCAAATACTTGTGGATGCTTATCGTTCCCAAAATCAAGTGAGCGAGCATCTCTTCGCGTTGGTTCAGGCAGCGCGAATTGGAAATTTCTAGATCACAATAAACGGGACTTTTCCCAAACTCGCTCTTTTTTTCTTTTCCTTCTTTGCCTTTCGCACGCCGATAGAGAGCGAGAGAGAGAGATCTAAGTAGGTGTGTGTGTGCGTGTGCAATGCGACTCAGCAGCATAACCGATTGGAAGTTTGGAAGTCTTCTCTACATCCCTGCCTGAGCCTATCCGAATTGACATGCGGGATGCGTTTTGCTTATTACTATTACCCCGAACCCTACAGACTTCACACCTGCCTCCCATAGTCCGCCGAAGTGCGGTGCTCTGGGCGGTATGAACGCAAACTCGCATCCTTTTTTTGATGCGAATGTTTCGATACCGCCCCCCTGCTCCTCCAGACGGGCTCGGAACTCTCTCATGTGGCGATCTGCGCCGACGAAATTGGTGGCGTTGTCGCACCACACCTTCTCCGGAATCCCGCGACGACTCACGAACCTTTGAAATGCCAACAAGAACGCATCAGTGGTTAGGTCAGACACTAATTCTAAGTGGACCGCTTTGGACGCAAAACAGACGAACAAGGCCACGTACGACTTGTACGGTGGCTTACCACGGATACGATACGTTGTGCTGAAGGGACCACAAAAATCAACGCCACAAATATTGAACGGGCGGAGAGCTCGAAGTCTATCTGCTGGCAAGTTTCCCATAATTTGCGTCAAAAGTTGCGGCTTACAGCGAAAGCAGCGCATGCACGACCGAACTGTTCGTCGGCAGACTTCTTGAGCATTAACTAGCCAGATTTTCTCGCGCAGACGACTTACGAGAGCTCGTGGGCCAGCGTGACAGTTCGTAACGTGCAGGTATGACACATAGGATCTGACGAACTGTGAGCTTTTAGACAGCAACAACGGGAATTTGGCTTCGTACGGGATAGGAGCATTCAATAACCGACCCCCAACTCGTAGCAATGTCGAGGAGCACCAATCCGATTTATTTTCCTGAAGAAAAGGGTTTAACTTTTGAATATTCGTTGCTACCGGTTTATTCTTCCGAATTTTACTTATGTCGTCCCTGAACTCGTGAAATTGGACAACTTCGACAATTTTATCAAAAGCGAAATCCAGTTCTCTTGGCGAAATACTTTTTTCAAAGGGCTTCGACACCTTTCTGCACCTTTGAATAAAACGAAAAAACCCACTCGAAAACTCTCAGAAGCTTCAGGTGCGACGAAAAAGACTCTATTTTCTGAAGCACATAATTTGGCTCTGGGCTGACTACGAGAGCTATTGCCGATTTGCGTAGCTCCATCGACATTACATCAGCCGGCAGTTCGAAATGTTTATTTACAGGCCAATTATTTTCTGAGTCTAGCAAGAACGAAGGCCCGCCGAACCAAATGGACGTTGTAAGCTCCTCTACGTCACATCCTCGGGACACTATATCTGCTGGGTTGAATTTCGTGGGAACGTGTCTCCAAATTGCTTTCTCCGACCACTCCTGAATTTCTGCAATCCGGTTCGAAACAAAAACCGACAACGACGAGGGATGGGTTTTAATCCAGTGTAAGTGATCTCGGAGTCTGTCCACAGGAAAACATTCTCAATGGAGAATTTAGCAATGGCCTGACACGATTATAGAGATCTGCTAAAAGGTGAGCTGCACACAGCTCAAGGCGAGGCAAAGTTTTCGTCTTGAGGGGAGCTACTTTCGATTTGGCGGTCAATAAAGACACTTTTAAACCTTCAGCAGTTTGAGTCCGAATGTAGATGCACGCTCCATACGCTCGCATGGAAGCGTCAGCGAAACCATGTATTTGAATCGGGACGTGTGGATCTGTGTTGACGAATCGCGATACCTTAATTTTAGGCAGCTGCAGAAGCGTCGCTTTAAACGTCTCCCACGACGTGAGCAACTGCGTCGGTAGCGACTCGTCCCAATCTAATTTTCGAAGCCACAGTTCCTGCAACAACATCTTTGCCTTTGTGACCAAAGGACACAAGAGGCCAAGTGGGTCGAAAAGTCGAGCAGTCACCGACAAAATATTTCGTTTTGTCGCGCGAAGATCCAGGAAAGAGTCATCCAACCGAAATTGAAAGTAATCTTTAACCGATAACCAACCACGCCAAGGGTCTTGGTTACGTCTGAGTCTGCCATAAGTGGCATTACAGCGCTATCAGATGCGGATAACTCTGGGCAGTTTGAAAACCACTTTGCCAATTCAAAGCCTGCCTCTTGCAAGACCTGAGAAACTTCGTCTCGAAGGCTTTGCAGGTCCTCAACGCATCCGGCGCCAGTCAACAAATCGTCAACATAAAAATCATTCTGAATAACCTTTGCGGCTTTTGGATGAGTTGCTTGCGCCATCTCTCCTAGCCGCATTAAACACCGAATCGCCAAAAAGGGTGCTGGCGAAGTTCCATATGTAACGGTGTTCAACTTAAAGATTTTCAGGGACTCAGAAGGATCTCGTCTCCATACTATGAGCTGGAAGTTACGATCAGCTTCGTCCTCCATCACTTGGCGATACATCTTTTTGACGTCGGCCGCAAGGGCAAACTTATGCAATCTAAACCGAAGCAGAGTCGAGTACAGCTCCTCTTGAATATTTGGGCCTACCATCAAGATGTCATTCAACGCTACCTGCGTAGAAGTACGGCTCGATGCATCGAAAACTACTCTCAACTTAGTTGAAGTACTTTGTGGCCGTAAAACGCATTGGTGCGGAATGAAATAGTGCGGAGTATTCGGAATTTTGTCATTGGTGGAAGACATGTGGCCCAGTGAAACATATTCCTCCATGAATTCAATATACATCTTCTTCAGCGAAGGGTCATTTGACAATTTCCTTTCTAGCGACAAAAATCTACGTTTCGCAACTTCGTATGACGAACCAAGAGTATTTGGGTCAGATTTAAACGGCAAACGAACCGAAATCTACCGGACGACAATCTTTGAGTATTTTTCTCAAAGTGTTGTTGACAGAGTTGTTGCTCAGGAGTATGGACTTTAGCCTTGGGCGGCAAGTCCTCCACAGACCAAAATTTCTGCAGGGTTGTGTCAATTGACTCCAACGCTTCCTCCTGGCAGCTGAGATGTACCATTTTTTCAGAGTTTTTATTATTTTCAGAGGCACATCTGCCTGACACTATCCAGCCGAGAACTGTCTTTTGTAGGATGGGGAATTCAGGCCCCTGCTTTATCTGGCCAATAGATAGAAGTTCAAAAAATGTTTCAGCGCCGATAAGCATATCTATTTTTTGGGGCTTGAAGAAGAATGGATCTGCCAACTGAATATTTTCAGGCACCCTCAACCCGCTGGTGTTCACCGCTTGATCCGGATGATAACCAGAAATATTTTTCATAATCCAAAAATCGGACGACAATTGGCTGTTCCCTACTCGCGACTTCACAATCGTGTGTATTTTTTTTGTGGCTTGGGCATTAGTTCCACCAATGCCTCGCAAGCTCATGCACACGTCCTCTCTTGTAATTTTGAGCCTCTGAGCGATCTCGTCGGTTACAAAGTTTAATTGTGAACCAGAGTCGAGCAACGCTCGAGCTAATACAAACTCGCCGCTTTTTGTTTGGACGCTCACAACAGCAGTTGCAAGAATGAAGTGGATGGAGACTCCTGCATGAGCGTGGGCTGAGAAGGAGGTGTCAACGCGAGATTTGTGTTTGGGGCATATATATGTAGCAAAGTGTGATGTGAGGAATTGCACACTCTACATCTGTTCGATTTGCATTTTTTGACAGTGTGACCCTTTCTTAAACAGTTAATGCATAAGGGTGCTCTTTTAGCGAAATCGAATCTTTGCTGAACTGTCAGGGCTGCGAAGGAAGCGCAGTTTCCAATCTGATGTTCAGCTGAATTGCAATACATGCATTGAACAGAGTCGTTCCTGGCAGCGACAAACGAAAAACTCCTATTTCCATTCTTCTTAGGGTTAGATTGGGCCTGCTGAACAGTTTTGGGCTTGGAAGCCTCTTCTGCTACCATGTGTTGGTAATCGCCTGTTGAGGGCCGCCTCACATTCGCTCCAAAGTGGAAGCGAAGTATAATCTAACTGTTCTTCCCATTTTCTTTTAGTTCCTGCATCGACCTTGCTCATTACCAGATGTATTAAAATGGCATTGGTAATGCGTCTATCATCCCCAATAGACAGCAAGGAGTCATACAAGGCTGTGACCGTGTCGATGAGGGTTCTCAAGGCTGTAGCTGAAGGCTGGGAAATTTTTTGCAAATTAAAAAGTGTCGATATGTTGTCAAAAAAAATAAGACAATCATTATCGTACACCCGCTTCAGGCTAGCAAGGGCTTTGGGATAATTTTCCGCAGTGACTTGGAAGGCCCTAACTGTTCCTAAAGCGTCTCCAGCTAAACACGAAATTAAATGATTGAATTTTTCAATATCGTGTAAAGTGTCATCTTTGTCAACGAAAGTTTCGAAAAGGCTTATAAAATTTTTAAATTCGGAGTGTTTTCCGCTAAAAGTTGGGAGTGCAACGCTCGGCAGACGGCATTGAGGCGGGCGATTTGCTGGCGGAGCGGATTTCTCGATGTTATTTTGTTTGGACTTATTTAAAATTTAAATCAGCAATGACTTTGTCATTACGGCCCTCTCTTCCAACTCTTCGCGGTATACATCTTTTGTATCTTTCACTCTATTTGGTTTTGCAAAAGTGAAGCATTTTCAATGTGCGTATTTAGAATCTCTAATCGACACTCAAGCTCGACCGGATTTATAGATATTTAGCTTCTTTTAAGTGGCGATAAGTTCGGTTAATACTTTTCATGCAAACATCTCGTTGATGTTTAAGCTCTTCGATATCCTTAGTTGCCATTGCGTTTATTTGTATTATTTGGTTGGTATCGAAGAGGTGTTAAATATTTATTTTTATTAAATAGTTTATTTGTTAAATAATATAATAAAAAATCTCGTGAAGAGATCGTAACAGTAATAGTATATAGTGACATATTTATAATCCCATATAACTCTTATGCACATGTCCACACGCCTACACACACATACACCCTTAGTACCCGAATCAGCCGATATCTAATTGCAAATGTACCCAAGCCTTAGACTAAACATCCAGAACGAATCAGCCGATATCTAATTGCAAATGTACCCAAGCATTAGACTAACCATCCAAAACGAATCAAATAACGTTATCAGTTCGTTCCCACACTTTCGGATCCCAATGGAAAATTACCATGCGAGCAAAACCCCAAGATTCTAGACTAAACAATTGGATTGAGTGGCTGGTGCATTATCAATCAACCATCCAAAGGGCAATTAGAAAACTCACTCAATTAACGCCAACTCACTCTTAGAAAGCTTTAAAGCTCAAAACCGAGGTATGATCGTCAAAGAAGTTTAAGTTAAGGAGCGAGTTCAGTTTGAGATCTAAAACAATTAGGACGTTTTATTCCAAATAATAATAATTGTACTAGTTGATAAATAAAATTAAATAAAGGTTTTTTTATATAAAACTTATAGTAATTGGCGCAGTCGGTAGGATTTCAAGTGAAAAAGTTAAAACGTCGGTTTAAACTAGTCTTAGGGATTATACTACACAACTAGTATATCCTTACCAGTACGAATAAATCAGATATCGTTTAAAAACACAAGTGAAATTCGCAAAAGACTCTACGTGCAAATCGTCACGTAAACCAGTGAAAAAATCCAATTCGGTCAATACCAATAATAATACCAATATGAAGACCTCGTAGCTATCATCCATCAGACGACCTACAAAGGAAGCATCAGTAAGTTCGTAGACGAACTAAAGAAAAAATCTACAAGAATTAGAAAATTT
>NW_026453495.1:0-13062 GCF_025200985.1 Drosophila gunungcola
AAGGAGCGCCAGCGGGCGCAGAGGCGCGCCCGCAAGGAGCAGGCCAAGCAGAGCGCCAGTTCTGGGGGCGCCGGTGGCGGCGGCTCAGCTGGCGGATTCCCCGGCGGGTTCCCAGGTGGCTTCCCCGGCGGCTTCCCTGGCGGATTCCCTGGCGGATTCCCCGGCGCAGCTGGCGGCGGCGGCGGCGGCGGAGGTGGCATGCCAGGCGGCGTCGACATGGCCGATTTGATGGGCGCCATGAAGGATCCCGAGGTGGCTGCCGCCATGCAGGTAGGATTTCTATAAACATAAATTGAGTCAACTGTTTTTGGGACTGTTAATGTGAACTTAAAGGTTGTTTTTAGCTATTGGAAGAAATAGCAAGCAAGAATAGTTTAGAAGCAACTGAAAAATAAAAATTCACACTTATCATAGGTATAATATTTTTAAATATTAAAAAAAGAATGACTGTTTTCACATAATTTCAAAGAAAAAAAGCCTAGCAAAATGTAAATTTATAAATAGTTGTAGGTTTTTATCAATCAAAAATAGTTTCATGAAGCTAATACTATAAACTAAACGGGGAAAATATAAAAATTTAACTTCAAACTTAGATACGAAGGATGGTTAAGTTAAAAATTCAGTTTTGGTTCACCCTTTTGCGGGTCATTGAAAACTTAGTCACAAGCAAACTTCTAAATGGGTGAGCCAATTAACTTTAATTTTTGCAAGTCATATAAAAAATCTATAAATGTGAGAATAAATTTACTTTAATTTTAGCAAGTCATGAAAAATACCTCAAAAAATGAAATCGAAAGCAGTATCAAAGTTAATTTCAAACCACACTTCTATTTTGTTTTATTTTGATACTTGTGTGGTATAGTCATCTATCTTATTAAAAAACTTTTCATTTTCAATAGTTCAAAATTTATATAAGAATTGTTTAGTTTTGTTACAAATTGTCGTTTCCAGGACAAAACTTTTAAATAAACGAAATGTTTTTTCCACAGGACATCCTTGGCAATCCGGCCAACATCACAAAGTACGTGTCCAACCCAAAGATCTTCAACCTGATCAAGAAGTTCGTGCCCGGCGGCGATGTGGGAGCTGCTTTTGCCCAGGCGGAGGAGAAATCCGAGGAGCCGAGCGAGCCGAAGACCAAGAAGGGATCCGCCGACTTCGTGGACGATGGCTTGGACTAAAGGCAACCAGGGATCGCAGGGACTCCATATAGGAAACACACAACACACACGACACATGCGGCGATGAAAATGAGTTAACAAGTCACACACACACGAAACAGAGCGAGATGAAAACAACGACAAGCAAGGAGCGAGCGAGGGAGAGCGATGATTCGAGGAGGGGAAATAACAAAAACTGGGAAAAGAAGGAGGAAAAGCTGCTGCCTTACACATTTCCCAGCTCGCAATTAAGTTGAACATTTCCCTGCGCTTTATCTTAAATCACACTAAAAACAAAATGAAGAATTGGCGAAGCAGAAAATATATACATAAATACAAGCAGTCAGAAGAATAAGTAACTTTTATGCAAAAACAGAGAGAAGAGATGATGGTGATGGCCCAACACATTTTTCAAAAGCTTTTTCTTTTTCTTAACCATTAAGCCACTGAAGAAAACACGACTAAGAGCTAGAGTACATTTAAAAGCTTTTCCCAATTTTCACACAAGAAGATCAGCAAGTGTCCTGTGAAGAAATCAACTACAAATGTTTCCTTACCTAACATTTAAAGGTCTAAAGTCAAGTCTGTCGATCGATCTAGTTGAACTAAAGCTCGATAAGAAACCAAAACAAAACGAAACAAGAGAAATAAAAATATATATAAATAATTAGCCTTAATTAACGATACTCGGAGACATCAATTATAACAGGCCGAAAAACGGAAAAAAACTGAAAAAATGAAAAACTTAAAAAACGGAAAAACTAATCACACCATTTTGTCAAACAAAATTGTACTGAGTAGGATTTGAATAATATATTGTACTAAGCAAATGCATTTAGCCACTCGAAAAGCAAACATTCGCCCACTCATATTCACAACATACATATTCACGTACACATTTATTCACGGCCTGCAGGCGACAAGTCGAACATTCATTCAACCGTGATCAATGGAATTAAATAAACGAGAATCCGAAGTGCTAATCAACCCTTTTTACTGGCAAACGGGCTAAAGGAATAGCGTTCTTTGCTAAAAAGAAGTGATTGGAGTGCGTGTCTAGCATTGACAACATTTTAATGTTTCGTGGGAGGGCTATTCAGTGCTTGGGTCAAAGTCAAGTAAGTATTTTAAACATACAACTTTTCGTTGGGCCAACTTGGGCTAACAGCCTGAAATGGTCAAGATATGGGCTCCAGAAGTGCAGTGCAACTAAATTTAAGACTCCAATACCAGAAAAGGTCCTCAAAGCCAGCACTTTCGAGGCCATAACTTTTATAAAAGATATCCGATTTTAAAATTCCATACATTTACAGATTTCTAGACAACAACTAAAAAAATCTGCGTTTAAAAGTTGCTTTTCAATTTTAAGTCTATTTGCTTGAAATTTTAATGATGGAACCTCTTCTTAAATTTTTCCACAAATAGCTTATCAGAAAAGAGCCTTAAAACCATAACATTTTTAACAGATTTCCGATTTGAAAGAGGCACACATTGCCAGCTTTGTAGATTCAATTTCAAAAAATCTGCGTTTAAATTTTGGTTTCTAATTTTAGGTCGATTTTCTTGAAAAATACTATCGAGTGTAAAAGAAATAATTACCAATAAGGTGTATATTATCTATTCACATTTCTTTTTTTTCAGACGATTAAAGTAAACCACTTTGATGCCGCATTGGTGATTTTGTTTATATTTCTTTAAAAAAATATTATAATACAATATATTAGATCCTTAAATGTTCATAATTGATTGAAAGTTATTTTGGTATATTGCCAAAATTTTTTTTTTTTTTTTATTTAATTTTTATTTACAATCTGTCTAATGACAATAAGTAAATTGTATCACTAATATTTACATAACAGGAATAGCAGATTTCCAGTGAAACCTCATATTAATTTAATTTCTCGTTTACTTAAATTTACCTATCAGGGAGATCAAGAATGTGGAATCTTTTGAGTCTTCTGAAATTTTTTTCTTTTTTGGCAATCTTTTAAAAGTTTTTCTAAGGCAGATAAAAGTGAACAATGTAAGATTTTGGGTTATTTTTTCGTATGGTTCAGATATTATATAACTTTTGCTTTCTTTTTTTTGACGAGGTCGCACAGATGGATTCGTAGTAGTCCCTGAAAAGCCAGCCGGTGCAACACCTGTGCGGGAACCAAGGGGACATAGTACTCTATGTTTCGGTACTAGTGAATTGTGGGCATGAAGTGCACAAAAGCGTCGTCGATTAGACGCTTCAATGGCTGCACCCTGCACTCAGAACTCAGAACTCAGAATTCAGAGCTAAGAGCTCAGGGCCCAGAACCTATCACCCATCCATCCACCTTCCCCCTGTTTCTTGTCAGCGCGAAATTGGCTAACGGACAGCTCGGCGCACATGTTCGATTATGGCCGAATCGAGCGACCAAGCAGAACCAGCGGCACATGACTGGGACCCTAGAGGTGGAAAGAGTCTAGGTGGGCGTACCTTTGGGTACTAGTTGTGTTCTTTTTCCCAACACTCCTAGGTACAATGCATTTTCGATTTTAACTCCACCATATTAAATATTTAAAAGCAAAAAATTGGAAAAATGGTAAATTAGGGCATATCTGGATTCTTACATCATTCACTTTTCTCTGCAGGTTGCCAAAAAAGCATAATTTGTTATATTCTTTACAACGTTAACTTTTAAGCGCATTTAAGAATCGTTTAAAACAATTTTGTTATATAAACACACCAGAACCAGCAAAGCGGAATTAAAAAAAATTGTTTTATTTAAAAAAAATTGAATATCAACATATTCAGATATATGATTATGATAAACGAAACATGTAGAATGTGAGTATAAATTCATATAATTTTGTGGATAAGACAAGTGTACCCGTGTCAACACTGAATGGACCCATGGGTTCGACCGAATTTTCAGGGCGGTGCGGGGTTCGATCCGGGGTCGTCCTCTCTCTACCGCCCCGTAGATGCTCTCTATGTGCATGACTGAGTGTCCGGGGTGGTGTTTCGTTTGTGGATGTGAGTGTGACTGTGAATGTGAGTGTGAGTGTGGATAAAGTGAGGAAGGAGGCGGAGGATTGCGCAGGCGCAGCTCAGCTGAGTTCGGCTCGACTCCTGGCGGCCCATCGCATTCCGTGGCCAGTCGCAGCGCGAGACGGTTAGCCAGTGCGGACCACCTCTCTCTTGACTTAAATAAAAAAAAAAAAAAAAAAAAACTTGAAAAAATTTCATAAATAAATAGAAAAAACAAACATTTTTTTCCCGTGCCACTTGTTTTGCACACAAATTTAGTGTGTTTTGTGTTTTGTTTGATTGAAATTGAGACAATTAGGAGGCGACACCATGATTGTCAACATGGGCAGTGCATCCAGCCCCACGACGGATCCCATTAACACTAGCAACAACAACAACAACAACAACAACAACAACAACAACAATGGAAGTGCCACCAATCAAAATAATAACAACACGCCCGATTACAACTTTCTGAAGCGCAAGTACCAAGATGATCAGGAAGATCTGGTCTTGGGCCAGGACTACGAGCCCATCGAGACGAATCCCTGGAAGAAGCGGCACCTGGAGTACGATGTCCCCGGCGACCTGCAGTTCCACTTGCAACTGGAGCAGCAAGGCGGCAGCAGCAGCAGCAGTAGGAGTAGCAAGCCAGCACCTGCCCCAGTCACAGCGTCCTTCATCAACGATCTGTTTGCCTACGATGGCAGTCTCCTGGTGCCCGCCCCTGCCGTCGGCTACTCCCACTGTCCGCCCTCGAGCAGTGTTCCCCTGGAGGACACTGGCGGCTGGACGGGCGGCGAACTGCTCGAGCTGGACCATCGCTACAACTCCGGTCTGCAGGCGGAGCTGGGCCAGCTGAATGCCACTTTGCCGCCGCCGCCACCGCCGCCGCCAGAAACACAAAACACATCAGCTCAGCCACAACAAAGCCCACTTAATCCCAGCCAGAGTAGCAATGCGAACCAAAATCAAAACTTTTTGGTCCCACAGAAGCAGCAGCAGCAGCAACAGCAGCAGCAGCAGCAGCAGCGGATATTGTCGGCTGGGCGACGCACTTCGTCCGGTTCGGAGGCCACCGGCGAGGCGGACTTCGAGGTCAAGAACCTGTCCTGGCTGCTCAACTTCAAGTTCGACGAGTTCCCGCACCTGTCGCCGCACAGTCAAGCCCAGGCAGTCGTCCATCTGCCCGAGGGCAGTGCTCCTGCTCCTGCTCCTGCTCCCGCCCCCTCAAAATCCTCCCACGGTGTCCTGCAGTTCCGCCTCGCCCACATCCGCCTCCGTATCCGCCGCATCCGCATCCGCCACCAACTCGAATCACTCGGGATCGGGTTTAATGGATCCACGGGCCAGATCGCCCAAGAGCAGCTGCGCCAACGGGTCAATGGCAACGGGAGGAGGAGCACCAGCTCCATTGGGCGGCCCCACCAAAGCGGGACGCAAGTTCGAGGAGCTGGTCATGGAGGTCACCTCGGAGCTGGACGGCAGCGACATGATCGTCGCCGAGCACGTTGTCGTCGAGGACACCTCTTCCAAGGCGTGAGTACCAAAAAGTATTTATAAGTAAAAATAGAAACATTTCATGTGTAGCATTTAAATTCATGTGGAAAATAATGCAACTAAAATAGTTCCTTTTTTAATTAATATGAAATATTTAATTTAAATATGGTCTTATTTTAAATTACATTTTAGATATTAAAATCAATTCCAAACAATATTTTCATATTTAAAATACCTAAAACCGCTATGGATTTAAATCAAAGCGAAAAATATTTGAACTGAGTATGAAATTTTTTAATTTTCTACGTTTTTTTATACCACTGAATATAAATATATATATATCTATATAACTAATAGACATATATTTTTAATGACGATTAACATACAAAATTGTTATTTAAACTATATTTATAGTTGTTTAAACGAACATTTTTTGATTCAATGTTTTGCAATTTCTTTCTATCATAACGATTTAAAAGCCACGTGATTTATTCAATAACTTGTTAGTTAACAAAAAGCTATTAAACGAATTGATTTATTACGAAATGAATGATTTCTGAAAGCTGTAAACAAACTAAAATTAAGCGCACAGCCATTAATTTTGTTTAAATTTTCATATTCAATTTATTTTAAGCTGCAAATTAATTAAAGCAAGTTTAAAGGCAGAATGTCATGATACATTTATTAATAATTGCTTTTATTTTTATTTTGGCTTAGACTTTATTTTTATTTATTTTGTAAAACCTTTATTCCAATTTGTTAACATTTTCATATATAATTTGTTTTAATCTGCAATAAATTAGAGCTAGTTGAAAGGCTGATACTTGATTAATTATGGCACATATTTTGATTTTGCCTTAGATTTAATCCACAGTCCCTTTTAAATGGAGTATGTTTTTACATATTTTCTAATACTTTGTATTACCTTTATTCCAATTTGTGCGTTCACCATTTGCTTGTGCCGCCGTCCTCCAATCGATGCCACCGACGATGAATTCCACCCACCCCACTGCTTCGGCGAACGAATGAACGAATGAACGGATGAACCACCCACCCATGCAACCACCCACCCATTGGACCACCCACAAAAACGTTTGTGAAACCCGAAACCAACCACCGCAAAACAAGCAGGCCAAAGAAAACCACCGTTCACCTACACGGAGCTCATCGAATACGCCCTCGAGGATAAGGGTGAGCTGACTGTGTCGGGCATATACCAATGGATATCGTAAGTACCACCCCCCTCAACCAGCCCCTAAACCACCCCCTCGACCACCCCCTCGACCACCCACCAACCATTTTGATGGACGCCATTTTGTAGAGTGTTTCACCTTTTATTATTGCTGATTGTTGAGGGCAAAAAGCGCCAGCCGGATGCAATTAAACAAATCTCAAGCATTTTTCTTGGGCATTTCCCGTTGGCCATTTGATTTCCGCGCTCCTTTCAAAAGAGGTGTTTGCATGGTGCTCGTATGGTGTTTGTGTTGTGTGTTGTTGCTCCTTGGTTGTTAACCAAACAACCAAAACAACGGCAACAAGGCAAGTGCCAAAAGTTAGCGGCTTGAACAAATTTATGGGCTGGAAAATTGCATTTTCCTTGCCTTTCGCATGGGGTAAAAGAAAAATGTTGTAAAACAAACTATTTGCGGGTTGTTCAACAAGTTGTTTACCTTCTTTATCAGTTAATGGTTAGGGGTTTCTTATTGCAAGATTATCCTTTTGTGAAGTCTATCAATGAAACATATGATTTATATTTTTTATTCACATTCAAAGTTGTTTGTCTATTTTATATTTTACCAAAGTCAATTCTTTTATTCATTTGTTTTAAATTTACCCAATCAGTTATTATTTATTTTATCCATAATCAAAACAAACGTAGCTTATATTGAGAATTTTCTTTATTTGGGACATTATCTTTCTGTGAACTTTAATCAAATATTGCCCGAAACATATTAATATTTTATATTTACTTAAAATCCATTACAAAATTGTTGATTTGTATATTGTTTAGTTGATTTGCTCATACAATTAAAAGAAAATTCAAATAAGTTTAGGATGTGTTTGGATTCCCACAGATTTTAAACATTTAAACGAGAAAATATTAAGTATACAGGATAAGAGACAAAGTATAAATAACTAAAATAAAATATATATATAAGCTATAAAATGTACATATAAAGTTGAAACAACCTAACCAAAATGATTTGTGTGTAAACAGCCAGGGTTTTCTGGTTTCTAGACTTTTTTTTTCATTTTGTCATTACCTACTTTCGCCGACCACCCACTTTTCCCCCTCACACAGTTGTATTAACCCAAACCTTTCCGGCCACGTTAAGTTGGAAAATAAAAATATCAATTCGACAAGAATCGTAAACGAAGAAAACAAAAACTTTTAACACATTTTTCAAGGTTCATTAATTTGGCATTCCGCCCCCTTTTTTTTCCGTTTTTGGAGGCCCCAGTTGGAGAATCAGTGTAATATTTGAAGCCGCAGCCGCAGCGAATGTTGCGTGTAAATATCCTATATAAATTTACATATAAAACCACCCCATTTCGAGGGGGCGGGGGTGGGCAAATAATTTATGACATTTGCCCATCACCTGCGCTCCGCCTGCGCTCCGCCCCTGTATTTTTTTGATGTACTATAATGAACCGGCGGCAGTCCAAGAAGAAGTTTCGTTGCTGCTTGTAGTTTGGGGTAACTTTTCATTAACCATTCACAAATTTACTTTGTGGCTCTTAGTTGTGGGGGTGCAAGTGGGTGGGTGGGTGGTTGGTTGGTATACAGTGGTATAGTGGGGTTTTTCCAGGGCCATGTCCTCGCGCAGTCAAGGCAAAAATGGCGCCTGCGCGGGGTTTCCCCGTTTTCCCCTATTTCCATACCTATTTCCACTTCCATTTTCCATTTCCACTTACCCAAAAGTTTACCTGCCCACGCGACTCACGTAAGACCACCATCCATCCAATACCCTTAATCGTTTCGTTTCGCTTCGCTTTGGCAATTGCCCATGAAATTTCCACTGCTCACAATAATTATAGTTGCGGGGGGTGGGGGCTTGCGAGTCGGGGTCCTTCCGGCTTTTCTACACCTTTTACATGCATCATTGCATCCCGGGTATCAGGTGTTTGACGTGCTCATGCCCATACCCATTTCCATGCCCATTTCCATGCCCATTTCCCAATGCTATAGAGCAATTACACGGCAAGGGGTTTTGGGGGTTAATGGGGTTAAGTGGGTTAAGCGGGGGTTGCAACACGCCCCCCGCCCCCGCTTCTTCCGGTCAATTTCGAATGCATATTGAGTGTTTATGGGATGCGGATCATGCCTCGATCGACCAGGAGCATGTGGCAGGATCTCTCTGGCACAACCGCAACTGGGATAACTATCTAAATTTATGGCTCTGACCCTCACAAAAAGATAACCCTTCCACTCTGACATTGGAATGCATTCCTCAATTTCCGAAGGACCATAAAAACTTGGGCATAAATTACTTTTTAACTCAACTGTTTTTTTTTTCAATTTTAATTTCAAACTCAATTGATATTTGCTTAAAAATATAATATGCAATATGTGCAAGTGAGTTTTCAAACTACTTATCTTATGGATATTACAATTATACAACAAAATATATATATATAAGTCTCTGTGATTTTTATAATACACATATTGCGGTATATCTATCTATAAATCTTTGTGGTTTTAAAAATGATTTGTGGGAATTTAAAATAAAATTTAGAATTGAAAACCTTGAAATTTCTTTAAAATATTTGTACATCTCTTTAAAAATGTAGCTTTGACTTATTTGCTGATTTAAATATTCCTTTTGCATATTTCTACCAATTAAAATACTACTTGCATCTTCTTAAAAACTCCTTCAATATTCATTTCCTTAAAGCTAGTTTTCAGTCCTTTTGGTGAATTGCAATCAGTGCTCAAGCCAAAGAAAAATCCCGTTTGCCTTGGTAATCAATAGTTATGGAAACACCAAGGTTAATTTCGGTTTTGTCCTTACCAAATTTGTTGTGACAAGATAAAAGATTTCTACCTCCTCCCACACAAAAAAATGGCAATTGTTTCAGTAAGATCCAGTCTGATGTTCTTGGGATAACTTTGGCTTTCGATTTACAAGCTTATTTTTTGCGGAAGGGCGTGGCCGGCCACAGCTACGCCCAGCGGTAGTGCAAAAAAAAAAGGAAGAAAAAATTGGCAATTGCCATTAAAAGTTTTTCATTTTGCCCAACCGAAATGAGGCAACTTCCACTCTCGTCGGCAACTCTCCTCTTGGCCATAAATCCAGGCAATTTCTTTTATTGGCCGGGCAGAGCGGAACAACGAGCCGCAACAATTTATGAACTGACTAGTGCAGTGCAATAAATATATGGTATATGGTATGTGGAATGTGGTATGTGTGTGTGCCCCCATCAGTCGTCCATTAGATATACACTATAATTTCGCATATAGTATATATATATATATATATTATATATATATATTGAAATGGGGATCCGGGGAGGCGAGAAGTAGTTGCCCAGTCTGGTGGCCCGGTCCTTGCTGCCATGTCAAAAAAAAAATGAAGCGCCAGAGTGTTTGAGGTGGTTTGCGTGCCATGCACTTCCAGACACGGCTCGGCCCGGCCCATTTCGGTCTTAAGCTTTTTAGCCTCTAGCCTTTAGCCTCTAGCCTTTAGCCTCTAGCCTCCAATCCCCAGAGCCACCAACCAACTAGTCCTAGCGACCATCGCAGCCTATCAGACCTCATCATGGCTGCCTTGGAGGGCTAACGATTGGATTGGAATGGGAATGAAGTAGGACTGGTATTGGATAGTCAGGTACGCTGTGTACTTGCCATCAGGGCTGGACAGCCCACGTAGAATGAATTACATGGAAAGAAAATAGAAAGCTTACTAAATGGGCACTTTTGTGGTTTTTTAAACGAAATTCAGCCAATGATGCTTAATTGCCTTGCCTTTAGAAAATTAGATTTATAAGATCACTATGACTAGAAATGTTAATGGGGTTATGCACCTGCATTGTTTTTATTATGCTATTAATAATACGGTCACACTTGTTTTTACATTTTTGATTCAAACTTTATTGTTAAAGTATGTTTATCCCGCTTTAAAGGTTTGCAGTTTTGAGCTTTAATGCAAAAAAAATATTCTTATACATCATTCCATTTTTCGGCTTCGAGCTTAGCATTTTTTATATGCTTTTGAAATTGATTTGGTTGATGTTTTGCTATATCATATCCGGCAATAATTTATTCGCAAAGCCTTATATTTGTTTTTTTTTTTTCAAATATAGAGTATTTATGTTTTTTTTTCGTAAAAATCGTTACAGTCAATGTAGTGTCAAAACACCATAAAAATGGCAAATTTCATTATTTAAATAAGTAAAATAAATAAAAGCAAAGAAATTTTCCCTTTACAGTATATTAAAAATTATTTTGCTTTACCTTTAATTTTGAACGGATTTGCAGGCACATGAATTAGTATTATCAACGGACTAAATGGGTGGAAAGTGGGCGGGGCCTGCCATGTATTTCGACCAATTTCCTAGCAGCCCTTTCCCAGAATTCAAATCCGAGGCCGAAATCAGTCACTCAAATTCATTGACAACGATGACGACGCTGATAGCGGGTATTTGATTTTTAGCAAGCCCAACGAAGCAACTCCCAAACGACGACCAACCACCCAAAAAGTGGGTGTTTTCAATACCCCCCCCCCCCCCCCCCCCCAAATAATAATTCCCCTTCGAGTGGCTAGGAAGTACGTGCTCGAAGCCACGTTGACAATTCGACAAGTGCGGCAGACAAGACATGATATACACACTTGTACCTGCACATATAATTTGCCAAGTAGATGGGCTGCCTGGCTATATTTTATATGTATATCGATCGATTTGCTGGCTGCATGATTAAGCCCAGACAGTCATGCAGCTGCCATAAACATAATATAAACTATCCCATCCGGACTTTCAATGGCTGACTTAATTTTGCAAATTTACAAGTGCATGCCGCAAATCGAAAAGTGGAGGCGCCTGTAAATTGCCAGTAACTTTTCGACTTTTACGGTTCAGTACAATTTAAAGTAATATTAGAACGGAAATCAAAGATTCGTTTTGGGTTAGTTTATTTATTTTTGCCGAATTATTTTTAAAATAAGTTCACCACAAATCTTTATTTACACTTTCTCCTCAAGCAATAAAATTCAACTTTTATTCTGTTTGAAAATTATTACTTGTTTTTGGGCTTTTTTAATTTAAGAATTATTAATAGGTCTGCATACCCAAAACAAAATAGAACATTACTTTGGGAACTCCACTATCATTTGCTCGACTTGCCATCAAAAACACAAAGAAAATCAGCCGAATCATCAGCAAATGGAGTTGAATTCATTTATCTGCCCAGGTATTCATAAACGCAGCTCCGGCGAAGGCAATTTCAAGTGCCACACGATGGGTTGATGCGTCATGACGGGCTGCGTGCCAAATCCCCGCCAGAGTCGACAAACTTGGAGTATATCCATTACAGTATCCCACACATCGCAGTTATCAGGACATTTGCGAGGGGTCATTAAGGACTTCGTTTTCGGAGTTCGGAAGGGGGGGGGGGGGGGGGGGGGGGGGGGGGGGGGGGCAAAAAAGCCGAGAATGAGGATTTCCATATTTCATAGTGTTCAGCTCCATTATGCGTCATTTCTCCCGAAAGTAGGTATAAAACCCGAGAAGGAAAATGCGGAAAAGCGAAGGAAATAAGGCTTTTTTTCTGGCTCGCGTGCTGAAATTTGTTGGATTGCTTTCGGGCTGAAACGGGGCGTACAAATATATATGGTAGAGAAAACCCGGGCAGTGGCAGTTAACCAATGACATAGCTGACCCATTCGGGGGTTGATTTTGCACTCGGCGCGTGCCGCCCATCCATCTACACATCTACACCTGATCACAAAATGGACTAGTAACAACAATGTAATTTTTAATATTCAAATTAAATTAAATATTAAGTCATATTGCATATTAAATTTATTTTTTACTAATTTTTATATTAGTCATTGCATATTAAATGGCATGATTTAAATAATGGAAATATAGATTTAAAATATTTCCTATTTGATTTAAGGATTTTATTTAAGTTAAATATGGCTTGAATTTAAATTACATTTTCAGATATTAAAATCCATTCCAAACATAGTCAAATGAAATTTTCAAGTAACTAAGAGCCGCAATTGATAAACATCAAGCGAAAAATATTAAAATTAAGAACAATATATTTGGTTTAATACGGTTTTTACCAGTGCCACCACCCACTCCTATCGCCTGTGTCGTAATTTGAAATACTTTCCATTTTGTTGTCCGCCAGAACCCCACCGAAAATCCCCACCCAAAACCGCTAAGAATCCTGGC
>NW_026453496.1:0-12788 GCF_025200985.1 Drosophila gunungcola
AAATAATACGCAAAAAAACAAATTATTCAATGACCAACTTACCTGCCAAAATAGCGTTTTGACTCCTGTCCGATTCCCTCTGACTTGACTGCGGAGAGGGACGAAACTCTGAAACATAATAACAAAAATCACAATTAATAAGCATATGAAAAAAAAAAATTAAAATCTACACATATCTGCGTGTATGTGCGTCTTGTGCTCCTGTCCAGATCCAGCTGACGAATCAATGATGAGGAACGAGACTGCGTATAAATAAATACCAATTTAAAAAACATTTGAAAATCAAAATAAACACAACACTTACCTGTCTCAAATGTTTCCTGGCTCCTTGACAAATCCTTACTGGTGTGACTGCGGCGAGGGATGAGACTGTGGAAATAATAAAATTAAAATAAATACACAATAATAAAATTAAATCAATGACCACACTTAACTGCCAAAATAGCGTTTGTCTCCTGTACGATTCCCTCTGACTTGACTGCGGCGAGGGACGAAACTCTGAAACATAATTAAAAAAACACAATTAACAAGCATAGGCACAAATAAAAAAATTAAAATCTACACGTATATGCCACAGATGCGTCCTCTAGCTCCCTGTCCAGATCCAGCTGACGAAGCTATGATGAGGGTTGAGACTGCGTATAAATAAATACAAATTATAAAAACATTTAAAAACAAATAAAACACAACACTTACCTGTCTCAAATGTTTCCTGACTCCTTGACAAATCCCTACTGGTGTGACTGCGGCGAGGGATGATACTGTGGAAATAATTAAATTCAAATAAATACACAATAAATAAATTAAATCAATGACCACACTTAACTGCCAAAATAGCGTTTTGACTCCTGTCCGATTCCCTCTGACTTGACTGCGGCGAGGGAACGAAACTCTGAAACATAATAAAAAAAAAACAAAATTAACAAGCATATGCACAATAAAAAAATTAAAATCTACACATATCTGCCACAGATGCGTCTCTAGCTCCCTGTCCAAATCCAGCTGACGAATCTATGATGAGGGTTGAGACTGCGTATAAATAAATACAAATTATAAAAACATTTAAAAACAAATAAAACACAACACTTACCTGTCTCAAATGTTTCCTGCTCCTTGACAATTCCCTACTGGTGTGACTGCGGCGAGGGATGAGACTGTGGAAATAATAAAATTAAAATAAATACGCAAAAAATAAAATTAAATCAATGACTACACTTACCTGCCAAATTAGCGTTTTGACTCCTGTCCAATTCCCTCTGACTTGACTGCGGCGAGGGACGAAACTCTGAAACATAATAAAAAAAACACAATTAACAAGCATATGCACAGATAAAAAAATTAAAATCTACACATATCTGCCACAGATGCGTCTCTAGCTCCCTGTCCAGATCCAGCTGACGAATCTATGATGAGGGTTGAGACTGCGTATAAATAAATACAATTATAAAACATTTAAAAACAAATAAAACACAACACTACTGGTGTGACTGCGGCGAGGGATGAGACTGTGGAAATAATAAAATTAATATAAATACACAATAAATAAAATTAATTAATGACCACACTTAACTGCCAAAATAGCATTTTGACTCCTGTCCGATTCCCTCTGACTTGACTGCGGCGAGGGACGAAACTCTGAAACATAATAAAAAAACACAATTAAAGCATATGCACAAATACAAAATTAAAATCTATACGTATCTGCGTATATGTGCGTCTTGTGCTCCCGTCCAGATCCAGCTGACGAAGCTATGATGAGGGTTGAGACTGCGTATAAATAAATACAAATTATAAAAACATTTAAAATCAATTAAAACACAACACTTACCTGTCTCAAATGTTTCCTGGCTCCTTGACAAATCCCTACTGGTGTGACAGCGGCGAGGAGAGAGACTGTGGAAATAATAAAATTCAAATAAATACACAATAAATAAAATTAAATCAATGACCACACTTAACTGCCAAAATAGCGTTTTGACTCCTGTCCGATTCCCTCTGACTTGACTGCGGCGAGGGACGAAACTCTGAAACATAATAAAAAAAACACAATGAAAGCATATGCACAAATACAAAATTAAAATCTACACATATCTGCGTATATGTGCGTCTTGTGCTCCCGTCCAGATCCAGCTGACGAAGCTATGATGAGGGTTGAGACTGCGTATAAATAAATACAAATTATAAAAACATTTTAAATCAATTAAAACACAACACTTACCTGTCTCAAATGTTTCCTGGCTCCTTGACAAATCCCTACTGGTGTGACTGCGGCGAGGGATGAGACTGTGGAAATAATAAAATTAAAATAAATACGCAAAAAATAAAATTAAATCAATGACCACACTTACCTGCCAAATTAGCGTTTTGACTCCTGTCCAATTCCCTCTGACTTGACTGCGGAGAGGGACGAAACTCTGAAACATAATAAAAAAAACACAATTAACAAGCATATGCACAAATAAAAAAACTAAAATCTACACATATCTGCCACAGATGCGTCTCGTGCTCCTGTCCAGATCCAGCTGACGAAGCTATGTTGAGGGTTGAGACTGCGTATAAATAAATACAAATTACAAAAACCTTTAAAATCAAATAAAACACAACACTTACCTGTCTCAAATGTTTCCTGGCTCCTTGACAAATCTCTAGTGGTGTGACTGCGGCGAGGGATGAGACTGTGGAAATAAAATTAAATTAATGACCACACTTAACTGCCAAAATAGCGTTTTGAATTCTGTCCGATTCCCTCTGACTTGACTGCGGAGAGGGACGAAACTCTGAAACATAATAAAAAAAACACAATTAACAAACATATGCACAAATTGGTTGCACAACCTTGTTAGACCTCTTGCAAGGTGGTTGGGGTGCAAAGACAGCTTGGTGAGGTACTTATCCTTTTGTTCTGCGATAACTGCTTTGACTGGTGGGATGTTCAAGTCACGATGTATGTTTTCGTTGCGAACGTACCACGGTGCCCCGGTGATCGTTCTCAGGATTTTTGATTGAGCCCTCTGGATTATGTCGATGTTGCTATTGCTAGCATTCCCCCATAACTGGGAGCCGTACGTCCATATAGGCTTTAGTACTGAGTTGTACAGCAGGACTTTGTAGTCTAAGCTAAGGGAAGATCGAGCGTTGATGAGCCAGTGTAGGCTACTGGCTTTCAACTTTAAGTGTGTTCTTTTGGCTTCAACATGCCGGCGCCATGTGAGTCTTCTGTCGAGATGTACTCCTAGATACGTTACTTCGTTTGATTGCGGAAGCAGGGTGTTATTTAATGTGAGGGGTGGGCAGTTTTGCCTATTCAGGGTGAAAGTAACGTGCTTGCATTTTTGTTCATTTACATTAATTCTCCAATCAGATAGCCATTTTTCAACGTCGGCCAAGTGAAGAGCTAGTTGCGCAGTTGCTTGTATTGGACATTTTGAACGGCTGAGTATAGCTGTATCATCGGCAAAAGTAGATGTTGTCAGTCGACTGCTTGTCGGGATGTCTGCTGTGTAGAGGACATATAATGTTGGCCCGAGCACGCTACCTTGGGCGACTCCAGCCAAAATAGAAAAATCGTCAGATATGGCAGTGTTACATCTCACAGCAAATTTTCTGTCGTGTAGATAAGACTCTAAAAGTTTGTGAGTGTTGCTGGGAAGCATTGTCTTGATCTTGTACATTAGGCCTTCTAGCCAAACTCTGTCAAACGCTTGAGAGACGTCCAGAAATATGGCGGTGCAGTACTCACGTTTTTCGAACGCGTTTCGAATTTCTGATGTTATTCGGTTGACCTGCTCAATCGTTCCGTGTTTTTCTCGAAATCCGAATTGGTGTGATGGAATTCCATTCTGGATTCGTAGATATGTGTTTATCCGAGTCAATATGCATTTTTCAAAGAGTTTAGATAAGCATGATAGTAGGCTTATAGGTCTGTACGATGTGGGGATTGTGGGGTCTTCCTGGCTTCGAAATCATTATAATAATTGACTTTTTCCATATTTTTGGAAAGTGGCCATGTTTAGCGATGGCATTGAAGAGATGTGTAATGGTGCGAACGGCACAATATGGAAGCTCCGTGATCATTTTAGGGGTAATGAGGTCGCAGCCTGGAGATTTTCTCGGGTTCATATGGTTTTTGATGATGCTAACGATTTCCAATGGGCGAAACTCGATTGGCTCATGGTGAAGCTGGGTGCCATATGCAAAAGTCGGCAGAGTGAATGCATTGGTGGCAGGATTTGGTTGAAAGACATTTTTAAGGTGGTCGGCGAATGTGCTGGCTCTATCTTTATCGCTGCGCGCCCAGCCGCCTGAGGGGTTTCTAATAGGCATCACGGTTTCTTTCGGTGAGCTAAGAGATGGGTGGGCTCTTCATAGTGAGTGTTTTGAGCAAGTTGATGACAGTTGCTCTATATAACGGCGCTGGGCATATGATTCTTCTTGTTTTAGAGCTTTAGTTAGTTGCCGTGAGGCGTATTTCAAGTTCTGCCTAGCAGATGGCGATCTATAGAATTGCCACTCCCGACGTAAGCGCCGCTTTTCTAGGACAAGCTGTTCGATTTGTAGATTTGTCTTCTTTTGCTTGCATTGAATATTTGAGATTTGGGGTGTGGAAACTTGAGCCGCAGTGACGAGTACGGACTCCAGTGTAGTTACAAAGCAGTCTATGTCAGCTTCGTTGTTGAGGCGAGGACATAGCTCAATATGTGAGCTAATATATTTTCTAAACTTGAGCCAGTTGGTTTTTTGTGAGGTCAGGTTAAACTGGTGTTCTAATGTTCCTTGTTGTTGGAGAAGATGAAATAAGACCGGCGAGTGATCAGATGAAAGATCCGAACGCATTCGGCGCTTATAAGATTTTTGGGAATATTTTTGGTTATCGCGAAGTCAATAAGATCGGGTAGTTTCTTTGGGTCTGTCGGCCAGTATGTTGGTCTACCAGAAGAGACATAGTCAAGCTTGTTGTTGGATTTTATGATTGCAATGTAAAGCTGCTTCCCTTTTGGAGTCACGAGGCGAGATCCCCAGTGTGTGTGTTTGGCATTGTAGTCTCCTGCTGCTATAAAATGGTCACCTAATGTGTTGAAGAACTGCAAAAACTCATATTCGGTTATATTGAAACGAGGGGGGCAGTATACGGCGGCTAGAGTTAGTTGGTTGCCGGTAATCAGCTGTATGCTTATAGATGTGGCCTGTAGATAGTTTTTAGCAGTTTTGTTATAATAGTGGTGCTTAATACGACTTCTGATTAGAATGCCAGTCCCACCATGTGCTTTACCGTCCGGATGATTTGTTCCATAGAATGAGTAGCCTCTTATTTGAAAATTGTATCTGTTTGTAAGGTGTGTTTCTGAAAGTAGCATTACATCGATGTGATTGTCGAGTAGAAATTGAGTTAACTCAAGTTTGTGCTGTGAGACGCCGTTAGCGTTCCACGTAGAAATTCGTAGGGACGTCATTATTTTGATTGTTGTGAGACCAGCATTTGAATCAGAAGATTTTGGTTTCGCATTAAATCTTGCATAGTTGTGCGCATAAACGACATAAACTCCATTAGGCTTTGTTGCAGGCTAGCTATCATTGCTTCAAAGTTGCTTTGTGTCTACTCCGTTGGTTGACGTTGTTGAGTCATGATGTGTTCTAGACATGCTGCTTGTGGAAATGAAGTTTTAGATACAGGAGGAGCCAGTCCTAATTTTAGAGCGCTTGCAAATGTCACATTTTTGTTGGGGGTTACGGGTCCTAGTGAGGAGCTGGGTGCAGTTGAAAAGAAGACTTCAGGGTTTGATTTTGATGCTGTGAGCTGTGCGTTGTGGGAGCGGGCAGTGGTTCCTCGTTGATGGATGCGACTTTTTAGCTCCTTGTATATTGGGCAACCTTTGTAGTTGGCTGTATGATTGCCGCCACAGTTGCCGCACTTTTTTACATTGGAGTCGTTTTTGCTCGCTGGGCAGAGTGCTGAGTCATGAAGGTCTCCACAAACTACACACACTGGGCGTAGTGTGCAGTATGACTTTGTATGGCCATATTCTTGGCAGTTCGTACATTGTACCGGCCCATTGCGCTTATGTGGTTGCTCTACTGTGATTCTACGGTGGAGAAGGAACTGAATTTTGTATATGGGGTGCACTTCGTTTCTATTAAGGGGCTTAGTTTCCGGTTCGAGCTCTATCTTGAAGAGTGGTTGCGGTTTCCTATCCCTGTTCAAGATATTGAAGACTGTCTTAGTGTTAAAGCCTTTGTCTTGTAGTGCATTTTTTACTTCTTCAGGTGTTACATCGGATTCAATTCCTTTAAGTACAACTTGCAGACCCTTGCTGCTTTTAAGTTGGTACGTGTAGAAGTTCTTTTTCTTATCATTAAGATATTTAGACAACACTCGGTAATTGTCTTCGTTTTTCGTTTGAACTTTTGTTTCGTGTATGCTGCCCTTCACAAGGGGAATTATATGGAAGTTATCTTTTCCAATAAGCTCAATTATTTTGTTAACAAGTTCATTGCAGCTTTTCTCCCGGATGTATATTGGGGGGGCTTCGGTTTCTTCTTCTCAGCTTCGGTAGCTTCGTCAACCTCTTCGTCACTAGCGTCTTCCAAAATTTTAAATCTGTTTGTATTAATGGGCGTTTCAGTCTCAGCTGAATTATAATTGGCACGGGTTATTTTTCGCTTAGAACTTAGGGGGCTCAGCTTTCTTTTGATTTGGATGTAGCGATCCATACCAGTCTGCACAGCCGGCCTTTTATTTTCGTTGCTTATTGTGTATTTTTCGGGCAGCGCAGCGAACGCCGTTTTTGTGTTGGCTACGGGTTTGTTTATCGATGGCGAAGTTGCTGATGATGATAATAAACGGTTGGTCGATACCGTTGCTGCTGTTGTTGTTGTTACCGTTGCAGTGGTTAAAGACACTGCTGTGCTACTTATTGTTGATAAGCGTAGGTCAGTGCATACATGCATTGGAGTACACTCGGCACTTTTTGGCTTTAGAGACATCGATGGTAGCGCGGGAGAACAAGAGCGCGCTCTCTCGCTCGTTACGTTCAAGAGGTCAGTCGAACTGGGGGTGATTGACCGCGTATTGTCTGGGTTTGCATAATTTTCGGTTGCAGTAAACGAGAAATATGCATTATTTCTGATCGATGAGAGCCGTCTCTCGTCTTGCTCGCGCTGACGTTGCATGCGGATATCGTTTTGACTCATTGTCTTCACTTTAATTATAGTCTGCGTATATTAATTAATTAATTAGTCTGCGTATATTAATTAATTAATTAATTGTCTTTAACCACTGCAACGGCAACAACAACAACAACAACAACAACAACAGCAGCAACGGTATCGACCAACCGTTTATTATCATCATCAGCAACTTCGCCATCGATAAACAAACCCGTAGCCAACACAAAAACGGCGTTCGCTGCGCTGCCCGAAAAATACACAATAAGCAACGAAAATAAAAGGCCGGCTGTGCAGACTGGTATGGATCGCTACATCCAAATCAAAAGAAAGCTGAGCCCCCTAAGTTCTAAGCGAAAAATAACCCGTGCCAATTATAATTCAGCTGAGACTGAAACGCCCATTAATACAAACAGATTTAAAATTTTGGAAGACGCTAGTGACGAAGAGGTTGACGAAGCTACCGAAGCTGAGAAGAAGAAACCGAAGCCCTCCCAATATACATCCGGGAGAAAAGCTGCAATGAACTTGTTAACAAAATAATTGAGCTTATTGGAAAAGATAACTTCCATATAATTCCCCTTGTGAAGGGCAGCATACACGAAACAAAAGTTCAAACGAAAAACAAAGACAATTACCGAGTGTTGTCTAAATATCTTAATGATAAGAAAAAGAACTTCTACACGTACCAACTTAAAAGCAGCAAGGGTCTGCAAGTTGTACTTAAAGGAATTGAATCCGATGTAACACCTGAAGAAGTAAAAAATGCACTACAAGACAAAGGCTTTAACACTAAGACAGTCTTCAATATCTTGAACAGGGATAGGAAACCGCAACCACTCTTCAAGATAGAGCTCGAACCGGAAACTAAGCCCCTTAATAGAAACGAAGTGCACCCCATATACAAACTTCAGTTCCTTCTCCACCGTAGAATCACAGTAGAGCAACCACATAAGCGCAATGGGCCGGTACAATGTACGAACTGCCAAGAATATGGCCATACAAAGTCATACTGCACACTACGCCCAGTGTGTGTAGTTTGTGGAGACCTTCATGACTCAGCACTCTGCCCAGCGAGCAAAAACGACTCCAATGTAAAAAAGTGCGGCAACTGTGGCGGCAATCATACAGCCAACTACAGAGGTTGCCCAATATACAAGGAGCTAAAAAGTCGCATCCATCAACGAGGAACCACTGCCCGCTCCCACAACGCACAGCTCACAGCATCAAAATCAAACCCTGAAGTCTTCTTTTCAACTGCACCCAGCTCCTCACTAGGACCCGTAACCCCCAACAAAAATGTGACATTTGCAAGCGCTCTAAAATTAGGACTGGCTCCTCCTGTATCTAAAACTTCATTTCCACAAGCAGCATGTCTAGAACACAACATGACTCAACAACGTCAACCAACGGAGTAGACACAAAGCAACTTTGAAGCAATGATAGCTAGCCTGCAACAAAGCCTAATGGAGTTTATGTCGTTTATGCGCACAACTATGCAAGATTTAATGCGAAACCAAAATCTTCTGATTCAAATGCTGGTCTCACAACAATCAAAATAATGACGTCCCTACGAATTTCTACGTGGAACGCTAACGGCGTCTCACAGCACAAACTTGAGTTAACTCAATTTCTACTCGACAATCACATCGATGTAATGCTACTTTCAGAAACACACCTTACAAACAGATACAATTTTCAAATAAGAGGCTACTCATTCTATGGAACAAATCATCCGGACGGTAAAGCACATGGTGGGACTGGCATTCTAATCAGAAGTCGTATTAAGCACCACTATTATAACAAAACTGCTAAAAACTATCTACAGGCCACATCTATAAGCATACAACTGATTACCGGCAACCAACTAACTCTAGCCGCCGTATACTGCCACCCTCGTTTCAATATAACCGAATATGAGTTTTTGCAGTTCTTCAACACATTAGGTGACCATTTTATAGCAGCAGGAGACTACAATGCCAAACACACACACTGGGGATCTCGCCTCGTGACTCCAAAAGGGAAGCAGCTTTACATTGCAATCATAAAATCCAACAACAAGCTTGACTATGTCTCTTCTGGTAGACCAACATACTGGCCGACAGACCCAAAGAAACTACCCGATCTTATTGACTTCGCGATAACCAAAAATATTCCCAAAAATCTTATAAGCGCCGAATGCGTTCGGATCTTTCATCTGATCACTCGCCGGTCTTATTTCATCTTCTCCAACAACAAGGAACATTAGAACACCAGTTTAACCTGACCTCACAAAAAACCAACTGGCTCAAGTTTAGAAAATATATTAGCTCACATATTGAGCTATGTCCTCGCCTCAACAACGAAGCTGACATAGACAGCTTTGTAACTACACTGGAGTCCGTACTCGTCAACGCGGCTCAAGTTTCCACACCCCAAATCTCAAATATTCAATGCAAGCAAAAGAAGACAAATCTACAAATCGAACAGCTTGTCCTAGAAAAGCGGCGCTTACGTCGGGAGTGGCACTTCTATAGATCGCCATCTGCTAGGCAGAACTTGAAATACGCCTCACGGCAACTAACTAAAGCTCTAAAACAAGAAGAATCATATGCCCAGCGCCGTTATATAGAGCAACTGTCATCAACTTGCTCAAAACACTCACTATGAAGAGCCCACCCATCTCTTAGCTCACCGAAAGAAACCGTGATGCCTATTAGAAACCCCTCAGGCGGCTGGGCGCGCAGCGATAAAGATAGAGCCAGCACATTCGCCGACCACCTTAAAAATGTCTTTCAACCAAATCCTGCCACCAATGCATTCACTCTGCCGACTTTTGCATATGGCACCCAGCTTCATCATGAGCCAATCGAGTTTCGCCCATTGGAAATCGTTAGCATCATCAAAAACCATATGAACCCGAGAAAATCTCCAGGCTGCGACCTCATTACCCCTAAAATGATCACGGAGCTTCCATATTGTGCCGTTCGCACCATTACACATCTCTTCAATGCCATCGCTAAACATGGCCACTTTCCAAAAATATGGAAAAAGTCAATTATTATAATGATTTCGAAGCCAGGAAGACCCCACAATCCCCACATCGTACAGACCTATAAGCCTACTATCATGCTTATCTAAACTCTTTGAAAAATGCATATTGACTCGGATAAACACATATCTACGAATCCAGAATGGAATTCCATCACACCAATTCGGATTTCGAGAAAAACACGGAACGATTGATTACATCGCAAGAAGCGTCTTTTCGCGTTGTAGTAGGTTGGTTAGAAACCAATCTACCTATTTGTGCCCGAGGGTCTTTGCGGAATTTGATTATTTTCGATTTGCACTTTTCCAATTATCACTTTTTGAAAGCTTGCACAAACTAAGCACGGTCCGACAACACGTCCGATCGCGGCGAGAGCCTGTGTATGCACAAATAAAAAAATTAAAATCTACACATATCTGCCACAGATTCGTCTCGTGCTCCTGTCCAGATCCAGCTGACGAAGCTATGATGAGGGTTGAGACTGCGTATAAATAAATACAAATTATAAAAACATTTAAAAACAAATAAAACACAACACTACTGGTGTGACTGCGGCGAGGGATGAGACTGTGGAAATAATAAAATTAAAATAAATACACAATAAATACACAATAAATAAAATTAAATCAATGACCCGTCGAGATCCAGCTGACGAAGCTATGATGAGGGTTGAGACTGCGTATAAATAAATACAAATTATAAAAACATTTAAAATCAAATAAAACACAACACTTACCTGTCTCAAATGTTTCCTGGCTCCTTGACAAATTTCTACTGGTGTGACTGCGGCGTGGGAGGAGACTGTGGAAATAATAAAATTAAAATAAATACGCAAAAAACAAAATTAAAGCAATGACCACACTTACCTGCCCAAATTGCGTTTTGACTCCTGTCCGATTCCCTCTGACTTGACTGCGGCGAGGGACGAAACAATGAAACATAATAAAAAAAACACAATTAACAAGCCTATGCACAAATAAAATAATTAAAATCTACACATATCTGCCACAGATGCGTCTCTAGCTCCCTGTCCAGATCCAGCTGACGAAGCTATGATGAGGGTTGAGACTGCGTATAAATAAATACAATTATAAGAACATTTAAAATCAATATAAACACAACACTTACCTGTCTCAAATGTTTCCTGGCTCCTTGACAAATCCCTACTGGTGTGACTGCGGCGAGGGATGAGACTGTGGAAATAATAAAATTAAAATAAATACACAATAAATAAAATTAAATCAATGACCCGTCCAGATCCAGCTGACGAAGCTATGATGAGGGTTGAGACTGCGTATAAATAAATACAAATTATAAAAACATTTAAAATCAATTAAAACACAACACTTGCCTGTCTCAAATGTTTCCTGGCTCCTTGACAAATCCCTACTGGTGTGACTGCGGCGAGGGATGAGACTGTGGAAATATTAAAATTAAAATAAATACACAATAAATTAAATTAAATCAATGACCACACTTACCTGCCAAAATAGCGTTTGGACTCCTGGCCGATTCCCTCTGACTTGACTGCGGCGAGGGACGAAACAATGAAACATAATAAAAAAAACACAATTAACAAGCCTATGCACAAATAAAATAATTAAAATCTACACATATCTGCCACAGATGCGTCTCTAGCTCCCTGTCCAGATCCAGCTGACGAAGCTATGATGAGGGTTGAGACTGCGTATAAATAAATACAAATTATAAGAACATTTAAAATCAATATAAACACAACACTTACCTGTCTCAAATGTTTCCTGGCTCCTTGACAAATCCCTACTGGTGTGACTGCGGCGAGGGATGAGACTGTGGAAATAATAAAATTAAAATAAATACACAATAAATAAAATTAAATCAATGACCCGTCCAGATCCAGCTGACGAAGCTATGATGAGGGTTGAGACTGCGTATAAATAAATACAAATTACAAAAACCTTTAAAATCAAATAAAACACAACACTTACCTGTCTCAAATGTTTCCTGGCTCCTTGACAAATCTCTAGTGGTGTGACTGCGGCGAGGGATGAGACTGTGGAAATAAAATTAAATTAATGACCACACTTAACTGCCAAAATAGCGTTTTGAATTCTGTCCGATTCCCTCTGACTTGACTGCGGAGAGGGACGAAACTCTGAAACATAATAAAAAAAAACACAATTAACAAAAATATGCACAAATAAAAAAATTAAAATCTACACATATCTGCCACAGATCCGTCTCGTGCTCCTGTCCAGATCCAGCTGACGAAGCTATGATGAGGGTTGAGACTGCATATAAATAAATACAAATTATAAAAACATTTAAAAACAAATAAAACACAACACTACTGGTGTGACTGCGGCGAGGGATGAGACTGTGGAAATAATAAAATTAAAATAAATACACAATAAATACACAATAAATAAAATTAAATCAATGACCCGTCCAGATCCAGCTGACGAAGCTATGATGAGGGTTGAGACTGCGTATAAATAAATACAAATTATAAAAACATTTAAAATCAATTAAAACACAACACTTACCTGTCTCAAATGTTTCCTGGCTCCTTGACAAATCCCTACTGGTGTGACAGCGGCGAGGAGAGAGACTGTGG